>NW_024395638.1:0-8037 GCF_016617805.1 Bactrocera tryoni | reverse complement strand
CATTATTGGTCACAACAAATGTAGTTTTTTGAGAATAATCACATTTTTTCTAACTTTGTAAACGCCCTAGCGGCTAAAGTGTTTGACATAGGTGGGTCAAATAAATTGTATTAGTTAGCCCAATTGAAGAGCTTAAAGGGAAACTAGCACTCGCCCCCTAAACCCTACCACGGGCGTGGCAATAGTGTTCAAAAAATGTAGTTTTTTGAGAAAAATCATATTTTTTTAAAACATTTCAAACGCTCTAGCGGCTAAAGTATTTGACCTAGGTGGATCAAATAAATAGCGGTAGCTAGCTATGCCGAAGAACTTCCAGAAAAACTAGCACTCGCCCCTAAACCCCACCAGGGGCGTGGAAATAGTGTTCACAATAAATGTAGCTTTTTGAGAAAAATCACTTTTTTTTAACTTTTTAAACGCTCTAGCGGCTTAAGTATTTAATCTAGGTGGGTCAAATATATTGCATTAGTTAGCTATGTCGAAGAACTTCCAGGAAAACTAGCACTTGTCCCCTACAGGGGGGCGTGGTAATAATGTTCACAAAAAATGTAGTTTTTGAGAAAAATCACATTTTTATTAACTTTTTAAACGCTCTAGCGACTTAAGTATTTAATCTAGGTGTATCAAATATATTGCATTAGTTAGCCATGTCGAAGAACTTCCAGGAAAACTTCCACTTGGCCCCTAACCCCTACCAGGGGCGTGGAAATAGTGTTCACAATAAATGTAGTTTTTTGAGAAAAATCACTTTTTTTTAACTTTTTAAACGCTCTAGCGGCTTAAGTATTTAATCTAGGTGGGTCAAATATATTGCATTAGTTAGCTATGTCGAAGAACTTCCAGGAAAACTAGCACTTGTCCCCTACAGGGGGGCGTGGTAATAATGTTCACAAAAAATGTAGTTTTTGAGAAAAATCACATTTTTTTTAACTTTTTAAACGCTCTAGCGACTTAAGTATTTAATCTAGGTGGATCAAATATATTGCATTAGTTAGCTATGTCGAAGAACTTCCAGGAAAACTTCCACTTGGCCCCTAACCCCTACCAGGGGCGTGGAAATAGTGTTCACAAAAATGTAGTTTTTTGAGAAAAATCACTTTTTATAATTTTGTAAACGCTATAGCGGCTAAAGAATTCGACCTAGGTGGGTCAAATAAATTGCATTAGTTAGCTAAATTGAAGAGCTTCCAGGAAAACTAGCACTCGCCCCCTAAGCCCTACCAGGGGCGAGGCAATAGTGTTCACCAGGAATGTTTTTGAGAAAAATCACATTTGTTTTAAGTTTTAAACGCCATAGCAGCTAAAGTATTTGACATAGGTGGATCCAATATTTTGCATTAGTTAGCTATGTCGAAGAACTTCCAGGAAAACTAGCATTTGCCCCCTACAGGGGCGTGTTCACAAAAAACGTAGTTTTTAAAAAAAATCACATTTTTTTTAACTTTTTAAACGCCCTAGCCGCTTAAGTATTTAACATAGGTGAGTCAAATGTATTGTATTCGTTAGCCATGTCGGAGAGCTTCCAGAAAAACTAGCACTCGCCCCCTAAGCCCTACCAGGGGCGTGGCAATAGTGTTCACAATAAATGTAGTTTTTTGAGAAAAATCACTTTTTTTTTTTAACATTTTAAACGCTCTAGCGGCTTAAGTATTTAACATAGGTGGGTCAAATATACTGCACTAGTTAGCTATGTCGAAGGGCTTCCAGAAAAACTAGCACTCGCCCCATGAACACTACTAGGGGCGTGTACAATAGTGTTCACAATAAATGCAGTTTTTTTGAGAAAAATCACTTTTTTTTTAACTTTAAAACACTCTAGCGGCTTAAGTATTTAATCTAGGTGGGTCAAATATATTCTATTAGTTTGCTATGTCGAAGAACTTCCAGGAAGACTAGCACTTGCCCCCTAAACCCTACCTGGGGCGTGGTAATAGTGTTCACAATAAATGTAGTTTTTGAGAAAAATCACATTTTTTTTAAACATTTCAAACGTTCTAGCGGCTAAAGAATTTGACCTAGGTGGGCCAGATAAATTGCGTTAGTTAGCTATGTCGAAGAACTTCCAGGAAAACTAGCACTTGCCCCCTAAACCCCACCAGGGGCGTGGAAACAGTGTTCACAATAAATATAGTTTTTTGAGAAAAATCACTTTTTTTTAACTTTTTAAACGCTCTAGCGGCTGAAGTATTTAACCTAGGTGGGTCAAATATATTGCATTAGTTAGCTATGTCGAAGGGCTTCCAGAAAAACTAGCACTCGCCAAATGAACCCTACCAGGGGCGTGGTAATAGTGTTCACAAAAAATGTAGTTTTTGAGAAAAATCACATTTTTTTTAACTTTGTAAACGCTGTAGCGGCTTACGTATTTAACATAGGTGGATCAAATATATTTCACTAGTTAGCTATGTCGAAGGGCTTCCAGAAAAACTAGCACTCGCCAAATGAACCCTACCAGGGGCGTGGTAATAGAGTTCACAAAAAATGTAGTTTTTGAGAAAACTCACATTTTTTGTAACTTTTAAACGCTCTATCGGCTAAATTATTTAATCTAGGTGGGTCAAATATATTGCATTAGTTAGCTATGTCGAAGAACTTCCGGAAAAACTAGCAGTTGTTCCCTAAGCCCTACCAGGGGCGTGGCAATTGTGTTCACAATAAATGCAGTTTTTTGAGAAAAATCACTTTTTTTTTAACTTTTAAACGCTCTAGCGGCTTAATTATTTAATCTAGGTGGGTCAAATATATTGCATTAGTTAGCTATGTCGAAGAACTTCCAGGAAAACTAGCACTTGCCCCCTAAACCCTACCTGGGGCGTGGTAATAGTGTTCACAAAAACTGTAGTTTTTTGAGAAAAAAATCACATTTGTTTTAATTTTGCAATTGCTATAGCCGCTAAAGTATTTGACATAGGTGGGTCAAATATATTGCATTAGTTAGCTAAGTCGAAAGGCTTCCAGAAACCCTAGCACTCGCCAAATGAACCCTACCAGGGGCGTGCCAATAGTGTTCACAATAAATGTAGTTTTTTGAGAAAAATCACATTTTTTTAAACATCTAAATGCTCTAGCGGCTAAAGTATTTGTCCCAGGTGGGTCAGATATATTGCGTTAGTTAGCTACGTCGAAGGGCTTCCAGGGAAACTAGCACTCGCCCCTAAACGCTACCAGGGGCATGGCAATAGTGTTCACCAGGAATGTTGTTTTGTGAGAAAAATCACATTTGTTTTAATTTTGTAAACGCTATAGCGGCTAAAGTACCTAAGTGGATCAAATAAAATGCGTTAGTTAGCTAAATGGAAAGGCTTCCAGAAACCCTAGCACTCGCCAAATGAACCCTACCACCGGTGCGGCAATAGTGTTCAAAAAAATGTAGTTTTTGGAGAAAAATCACATTTTTTTAACATTTTAAATGCTCTAGCGGCTAAAGAATTTACCTAGGTGGGAAAAATAAATAGCGTTAGTTAGCTAAATGGTAGGGCTTCCAGGGGGCATAGCGCCTACCACCAAAACCCTACCTGGGGCGTGCCATTGTTGGTCACAACAAATGTAGTTTTTTGAGAATAATCACATTTTTTCTAATTTTGTAAACGCCCTAGCGGCTAAAGTGTTTGACATAGGTGGGTCAAATAAATTGTATTAGTTATCTAAATTGAAGAGCATGCAGGAAAACTAGCACTCGCCCCCTAAACCCTAACAGGGCCGTGGCAATAGTGTTCACAAAAATGTATTTTTTTGAGAAAAATCACATTTTTTTAAACTTTTAAACGCTCTAGCGGCTAAAGAATTTACCTAGGTGGGCCAAATATATTGCATTAGTTAGCTATGTCGAAGAACTTCCAGGAAAACTAGCACTTGTCCCCTAAGCCACACCTGGGGCGTGGTAATAGTGTTCACAAAAAATGTAGTTTTTGAAAAAAATCACATTTTTTTTAACTTTTAAACGCTGTAGCGGCTTACGTATTTAACATAGGTGGGTCAAATATATTGCATTAGTTAGCTATGTCGGAGAACTTCCAGGAAAACGAGCACTTGTCCTCTAAACCCTACCAGGGGCGTGGAAATAGTATTCACAATAAATGCAGTTTTTTGAGAAAAATCACATTTTTTAACTTTTTAAACGCTCTAGCGGCTATAGTATTTAACCTAAGTGGGTCAAATATATTGCATTAGTTAGCTATGTCGAAGGGCTTCCAGAAAAATTAGCACTCGCCAAATGAACCCTACCAGGGGCGTGGTAATAGTGTTCACAAAAAATGTAGTTTTTTGAGAAAAATCACTTTTTTTTAATGTTTTAAACGCTATAGCGGTTAAAAAATTCGACCTAGGTGGGTCAAATAAATTGCATTAGTTAGCTAAATTGAAGAGCTTCAAGGAAAACTAGCACTCGCCCCCTAAACCCTACCAGGGGCGAGGCAATAGTGTTCACCAAGAATGTTTTTGAGAAAAATCACATTTGTTTTAAGTTTTGAACGCTATAGCGGCTAAAGAATTTGACATAGGTGGGTCGAATATACTGCATTAGGTAGCCATGTCGAAGAACTTCCAGGAAAACTAGCACTTGTCCCCTAAACCACACCTGGGGCGTGGTAATAGTGTTCACAAAAAATGTAGTTTTTGAGAAAAATCACATTTTTTTAACTTTTAAACGCTGTAGCGGCTTACGTATTTAACATAGGTGGGTCAAATATATTGCATTAGTTAGCTATGTCGGAGAACTTCCAGGAAAACGAGCACTTGTCCTCTAAACCCTACCAGGGGCGTGGTAATAGTGTTCACAAAAAATGTAGTTTTTGAGAAAAATCACATTTTTTTTTTAACTTTTTAAACGCTCTAGCGGCTTTAGTATTTAACATAGGTGGGTCAAATATATTGCATTAGTTAGCTATGTCGAAGAACTTCCAGGAAAACTAGCACTTGTCCCCTACAGGGGGGCGTGGTAATAGTGTTCACAAAAAATGTAGTTTTTGAGAAAAATCACATTTTTTTTTAACTTTTTAAACGCTCTAGCGGCTTTAGTATTTAACATAGGTGGGTCAAATATATTGCATTAGTTAGCTATGTCGAAGAGCTTCCAGGAAAACTAGCACTCGCGCCCTAACCCTACCTGGGGCGTGCCATTATTGGTCACAACAAATGTAGTTTTTTGAGAATAATCACATTTTTTCTAATTTTTTAAACGCCCTAGCGGCTAAAGTGTTTGACATAGGTGGGTCAAATAAAATGTATTAGTTAGTTAAATTGAAGAGCTTCCAGGAAAACTAGCACTCGCCCCCTAAACGCTACCAGGGGCGTGGCAATAGTGTTAAAAAATGTAGTTTTTGAGAAAAATCACATTTTTTTTAAACATTTCAAACGCTCTAGCGGCTAAAGTATTTGACCTAGGTGGGCCAAATAAATTGCGTTAGTTAGCTATGTCGAAGAGCTTCCAGGAAAACTAGCACTTGCCCCCTAAACCCCACCAGGGGCGTGGAAATAGTGTTCACAATAAATATAGTTTTTTGAGAAAAATCACTTTTTTTTAAATTTTGTAACGCTATAGCGGCTAAAGTATTTGACATAGGCGGGTCAAATTTATTGCTTTAGTTAGCTGAGTCGGAGGGCTTCCAGAAAAACTAGCACTCGCCAAATGAACCCTACCAGGGGCGTGGTAATAGTGTTCACAAAAAATGCGGCTAAAGTATTTAACATATTTGGGTCAAATATATTGCACTAGTTAGCTATGTCGAAGGGCTTCTAGAAAAACTGGCACTCGCCCCATGAACCCTACCAGGGGCGTGGAAATAGTGTTCACAATAAATGTGGTTTTTTGAGAAAAATCACATTTTTTTAACTTTTTAAACGCTCTAGCGGCTATAGTATTTAACCTAGGTGGGTCAAATATATTGCATTAGTTAGCTATGTCGAAGAACTTTCAGGAAAACTTCCACTTGGCCCCTAAGCCCTACCAGGGGCGTGGCAATAGTGTTCACAAAAAATGTAGTTTGCGGCTAAAGTATTTAACATAGGTGGATCAAATATGTTGCATTAGTTGGCTATGTCGAAGAACTTCCAGGAAAACGAGCACTTGTCCTCTAAACCCCAACAGGGGCGTGGCAATAGTGGTCACAATAAATGCAGCTTTTTGAGAAAAATCACTTTTTTTTAACTTTAAAACGCTCTAGCGGCTTAAGTATTCAATCTAGGTGGGTAAAATATATTGCATTAGTTTGCTATGTCGAAGAACTTCCAGGAAGACTAGCACTTGCCCCCTAAACCCTACCAGGGGCGTGGTAATAGTGTTCACAATAAATGTAGTTTTTGAGAAAAATCACATTTTTTTTAACATTTCAAACGTTCTAGCGGCTAAAGAATTTGACCTAGGTGGGCCAAATAAATTGCGTTAGTTAGCTATGTCGAAGAGCTTCCAGGAAAACTAGCACCTGCCCCCTAAACCCTACCAGGGACGTGGTAATAGTGTTCACAAAAATGTAGTTTTGTAGTTAGCGGCTAAAGAATTTGACCTAGGTGGGTCAAATAAATTGCATTAGTTAGCTACGTTGAAGAGCTTCCAGGAAAACTGGAACTCGCCCCCTAAACCCTACCAGGAGCGTGGCAATAGTGTTCACCAGGAATGCTTTTGAGAAAAATCACATTTGTTTTAAGTTTTAAACGCTGTAGCGGCTAAAGTATTTGACATAGGTGGGTCAAATATATTGCATTAGTTAGCTAAGTCGAAAGGCTTCCAGAAACCCTAGCACTCGCCAAATGAACCCTACCAGGGGCGTGGCAATAGTGTTCACAAAAAATGTAGTTTGCGGCTAAAGTATTTAACATAGGTGGATCAAATATGTTGCATTAGTTAGCTATGTCGAAGAACTTCCAGGAAAACGAGCACTTGTCCTCTAAACCCCAACAGGGGCGTGGCAATAGTGGTCACAATAAATGCAGCTTTTTGAGAAAAATCACTTTTTTTTAACTTTAAAACGCTCTAGCGGCTTAAGTATTCAATCTATTTGGGTAAAATATATTGCATTAGTTAGCTATGTCGAAGAGCTTCCAGGAAAACTAGCACTTGCCCCCTAAACCCCACCAGGGGCGTGGAAATAGTGTTCACAATAAATATAGTTTTTTGAGAAAAATCACTTTTTTTTTTAATTTTGTAAACGCTATAGCGGCTAAAGTATTTGACATAGGCGGGTCAAATTTATTGCTTTAGTTAGCTGAGTCGGAGGGCTTCCAGGAAAACTAGCACTCGCCCCCTAAACCCTACCAGGAGCGTGGCAATAGTGTTCACCAGGAATGCTTTTGAGAAAAATCACATTTTTTTTAACTTTTTAAACGCTCTAGCGGCTAAAGTATTTAACGTAGGTGGGTCAAATATATTGCATTAGTTAGCTAAGTCGAAGAGCTTCCAGAAAAACTAGCACTCGCCCCAGGAACCCTACCAGGGGCGTGGCAATAGTTTTCAGAAAAATGTAGTTTTTTTGAGAAAAATCACTTTTTTTAAATTTTGTAAACGCTATAGCGGCTAAAGAATTCGACCTAGGTGAATTAAGTAAAATGCGTTAGTTAGCTAGATGGAAGGGCTTCCAGGAAGTGTAGCACTTGCCGCCTAACCTTTGCCAGGGGCGTGGCAATAGTCTTCTAAAAAAATTTAGTTTTTTGAGAAAAATTACATTTGTTTTATTTTTGTAATTGCTATAGCCGCTAAAGTATTTGTCCTCGGTGGATCAAGTAAATTGCATTATTTAGCTTTGTCGAATGGCTTCCAGAAAAACTAGCACTTGCCCCCTAAACCCTACCAGGCGCGAGGTAATAGTGTTCAAAAGCATGTAGTTTTTGAAAAAAAATCACATTTTTTTAACTTTTTAACGCTCTAGCGGCTAAAGTATTTAACCTAGGTGTTTCAAATATATTGCATTAGTTAGCTATGTCGAAGAACTTCCAGGAAAACTAGCACTTGCCCCCTAAACCCTACCAGGGACGTGGTAATAGTGTTCACAAAAATGTAGTTTTGTAGTTAGCGGCTAAAGAATTTGACCTAGGTGGGTCAAATAA
>NW_024395637.1:0-4559 GCF_016617805.1 Bactrocera tryoni | reverse complement strand
TGAGTTGCTTCAAATCATTAACATCAGATATTTAAGTTAATTAACCTTCTTCATCTTGATGACGTTGACGTATAACCATAACGGCGGTGCATTAGGAAGAATTCGACAATCTTATATTCAGGTATAAAGTCGGTTTTCTTGTATATACACATTTAGCATTGGATATTGAGTTGATATAAAACATTAGTTTAACATATTAAAAACAATTAACCTTCTTTATCTTACCGAAGTTGACATAAAGCCATAACGGCAGTGCATTTGGAAGAATCCGACAATCTTATATTCAGTTAGAAAGTCGATTTTCTTGTATATTCACTCTTAGTAGTCGATATTGAGTTGCTTCAAATCATTAACATCAGATATTTAAGTTAATAAACCTTCTTCATCTTGATGAAGTTGACGTATAGCCATAACCGCGGTGCATATGGAAGAATTCGACAAGCTTATATTCAGGTATAAAGTCAATTTTCTTGTATATACACCTTTAACAGTCGATAATGAGTTGCTTTTAATCATTAATTTAAGATATTTAAGTTAATTAACCTTCTTCATCTTACCGAAGTTGACATAAAGCCATAACGGCAGTGCATTTGGAAGATTCCGACAATCTTTTATTCAGGTATAAAGTCAATTTTCTTGTATATACACACTTAGCAGTCGACATTGAGTTGCTTCAAATCATTAACATCAAATATTTAAGTTAATTAACCTTCTTCATCTTGATGAAGTTGACGTATAGCCATAACGGCGGTGCATTTGGAAGAAAGCGACAATCTTATATTCAGCTATAAAGTCTGTTTTCTTGTATATACACACTTAGCAGTCGACATTGAGTTGCTTCAAATCATTAACATCAGATATTTAAGTTAATTAACCTTCTTCATCTTGATGACGTTGACGTATAACCATAACGGCGGTGCATTAGGAAGAATTCGACAATCTTATATTCAGGTATAAAGTCTGTTTTCTTGTATATACACATTAAGCAGTCGATATTGAGTTGCTTCAAATCATTAAAATCAAGTATTTAAGTTAGTTGACCTTCTTTATCTTCCCGAAGTTGACATAAAGCCATAACGGCGGTGCATTTGGAAGAATTCGACAATCTTATATTCAGGTATAAAGTCAATTTTCTTGTATATTCACTCTTAGTAGTCGATATTGAGTTGCTTCAAATCATTAACATCAGATACTTAAGTTAATAAACCTTCTTCATATTGATGAAGTTGACGTATAGCCATAACGGCGGTGCATTTGGAAGAACTCGACAATCTTATATTCAGGTATAAAGTCAATTTTCTTGTATATACACACTTAGCAGTCGACATTGAGTTGCTTCAAATCATTAACATCAGATATTTAAGTTAATTAACCTTCTTCATCTTGATGAGGTTGACGTATAGTCATAACGGCGGTGCATTTGGAAGAATTCGACAATCTTTTATTCAGCTATAAATTCTGTTTTCTTGTATATACACATTTAGCAGTCGATATTGAGTTGCTTCACTCTTAGTAGTCGATATTGAGTTGCTTCAAATCATTAATATCAGATATTTAAGTTAATAAACCTTCTTCATCTTGATGAAGTTGACGTATAGCCATAACGGCGGTGCATTTAAGAGAATTCGACAATCTTATATTCAGGTATAAAGTCAATTTTCTTGTATATACACCTTTAACAGTCGATAATGAGTTGCTTTAAATCATTAATTTAACATATTTAAGTTAATTAACCTTCTTCATCTTACCGAAGTTGACATAAAGCCATAACGGCAGTGCATTTGGAAGATTCCGACAATCTTATATTCAGGTATAAAGTCAATTTTCTTGTATATACACACTTAGCAGTCGACATTGAGTTGCTTCAAATCATTAACATCGGATATTTAAGTTAATTAACCTTCTTCATCTTGATGACGTTGACGTAAAGCCATAACGGCGGTGCATTTGGAAGAATTCGACAATCTTATATTCAGGTATAAAGTCTGTTTTCTTGTATATACACATTTAGCAGTCGATATTGAGTTGCTTCAAATCATTAACATCAAATAATTAAGTTAGTTGACCTTCTTAATCTTACCGAAGTTGACATAAAGCCATAACGGCAGCGCATTTAGAAGAATCCGACAATCTTATGTTCAGGTATAAAGTCGATTTTCTTGTATATACACATTTAGCAGTGGATATTGAGTTGATTTAAAACATCAGTTTAACATATATAAGTTAATTAACCTTCTTCATCTTACCGAAGTTGACATAAAGCCATAACGGCAGTGCATTTGGAAGAATCCGACAATCTTATGTTCAGGTATAAAGTCAATTTTCTTGTATATACACATTTAGCATTGGATATTGAGTTGATATAAAACATTAGTTTAACATATTAAAAACAATTAACCTTCTTTATCTTACCGAAGTTGACATAAAACCATAACGGCAGGGAATTTGGAAGAATCCGACAATCTTATATTCAGTTAGAAAGTCGATTTTCTTGTATATACACTCTTAGTAGTCGATATTGAGTTGCTTCAAATCATTAACATCAGATATTTAAGTTAATAAACCTTCTTCATCTTGATGAAGTTGACGTATAGCCATAACCGCGGTGCATATGGAAGAATTCGACAAGCTTATATTCAGGTATAAAGTCAATTTTCTTGTATATACACCTTTAACAGTCGATAATGAGTTGCTTTAAATCATTAATTTAACATATTATATTAATTAACCTTCTTCATCTTACTGAAGTTGACATAAAGCCATAACGAGAGTGCATTTGGAAGAATTCCACAATCTTATATTAAATTATAAAGTCGATTTTCTTGTATATACACATTTAGCAATCGATATTGAGTTGATTCAAATCATTAACATCAAATATTTAAGTTAATTAACCTTCTTCATCTTGATGAAGTTGACGTATAGCCATAACGGCGGTGCATTTGGAAGAAAGCGACAATCTTATATTCAGCTATAAAGTCTGTTTTCTTGTATATACACACTTAGCAGTCGACATTGAGTTGCTTCAAATCATTAACATCAGATATTTAAGTTAATTAACCTTCTTCATCTTGATGACGTTGACGTATAACCATAACGGCGGTGCATTAGGAAGAATTCGACAATCTTATATTCAGGTATAAAGTCTGTTTTCTTGTATATACACATTAAGCAGTCGATATTGAGTTGCTTCAAATCATTAAAATCAAGTATTTAAGTTAGTTGACCTTCTTTATCTTCCCGAAGTTGACATAAAGCCATAACGGCGGTGCATTTGGAAGAATTCGACAATCTTATATTCAGGTATAAAGTCAATTTTCTTGTATATTCACTCTTAGTAGTCGATATTGAGTTGCTTCAAATCATTAACATCAGATACTTAAGTTAATAAACCTTCTTCATATTGATGAAGTTGACGTATAGCCATAACGGCGGTGCATTTGGAAGAATTCGACAATCTTATATTCAGGTATAAAGTCAATTTTCTTGTATATACACCTTTAACAGTCGATAATGAGTTGCTTTAAATCATTAATTTAACATATTTAAGTTAATTAACCTTCTTCATCTTACCGAAGTTGACATAAAGCCATAACGGCAGTGCATTTCTAAGAATTCGATAATCTTATGTTCAAGCGTAAAGTCGATTTCCTTGTATATACACACTTAGCAGTCGACATTGAGTTGCTTCAAATAATTAACATCAGATATTTAAGTTAATTAACCTTCTTCATCTTGATGACGTTGACGTATAGCCATAACGGCGGTGTATTTGGAAGAATTCGACAATCTTATATTCAGATATAAAGTCTGTTTTTTTTTGTATATACACATTTAGCAGTCGATATTGAGTTGCTTCAAATCACTAACATCAAATATTTAAGTTAGTTGACCTTCTTTATCTTATTGAAGTTGACATAAAGCCATAACGGCAGTGCATTTAGAAGAATCCGACAATCTTATGTTCAGGTATAAAGTCGATTTTCTTGTATATACACATTTAGCAGTCGACATTGAGTTGTTTCAAATCATTAACATCAAATATTTAAGTTAATTAACCTTCTTCATCTTGATGAAGTTGACATATAGCCATAACGGCGGTGCATTTGGAAGAATTCGACAAGCTTATATTCAGGTATAAAGTCAATTTTCTTGTATATACACCTTTAACAGTCGATATTGAGTTGCTTTAAATCATTAATTTAACATATTTAAGTTAATTAACCTTCTTCATCTTACCGAAGTTGACATAAAGCCATAACGGCAGTGCATTTGGAAGAATTCGATAATCTTATATTCAGGTATAAAGTCAATTTTCTTGTATATACACACTTAGCAGTCGACATTGAGTTGCTTCAAATAATTAACATCAGATATTTAAGTTAATTAACCTTCTTCATCTTGATGACGTTGACGTATAGTCATAACGGCGGTGCATTTGGAAGAATTCGACAATCTTATATTCAGGTATAAAGTCAATTTTCTTGTATATACACCTTTAACAGTCGATAATGAGTTGCTTTAAATCATTAATTTAACATATTTAAGTTAATTAACCT
>NW_024395636.1:0-4625 GCF_016617805.1 Bactrocera tryoni | reverse complement strand
CATTTAGCAGTCGATATTGAGTTGCTTTAAATCATTACTTTAATAACTTTAAGTTAATTAACCTTCTTCATCTTACTGAAGTTGACATAAAGCCATAACGGCTATGCATTTGGAAGAATTCGACAATCTTATATTCAGGTATAAAGTCGATTTTCTCCTATATACACATTTACCAGTCGATATTGAGTTGATTTAAATCATAAGCTTCACACATTTAAGTTAATTAACTATCTTTATCTTACCGAAGTTGACATAAAGCCATAATGGCGGTGCATTTGGAAGAATTCGACAATCTTATATTCAGGTATAAAGTAGATTTTCTTGTGTATACACATTTAGCAGTCGATATTGAGTTGCTTTAAATCATTAGTTTAACATATTTAAGTCAATTGACCTTCTTCATCTTACCGAAGTTGACATAAAGCCATAACGGCAGTGCATTTGGAAGAATTCGACAATCTTATATTCAGGTAGAAAGTCGAATCTCTTGTATATACACACTTAGCAGTCGATATTGAGTTGCTTCAAATCATTAGTTTTACATATTTAAGTCAATTGAACTTCTTCATCTTACCGAAGTTGACATAAAGCCATAACGGCAGTGCATTTGGAAGAATTCGACAATCTTATATTCAGGTATAAAGTCGATTTTCTAGTATATACACATTTACAAGTCGATATTGAGTTGCCTTAAATCATTAGGTTCAAACATTTAAGTTAGTTAACCTTCTTCATCTTACCGAAGTTGACATAAAGCCATAACGGCAGTGCATTTGGAAGAATCCGACAATCTTATATTCAGGTATAAAGTCGATTTTCTTGTATATACACATTTAGTAGTCGATATTGAGTTGCTTTAAATCATTCGCTTCACATATTTAAGTCAATTGACCTTTTTCATCTTACCGAAGTTGACATAAAGCCATAACGGCAGTGCATTTGGAAGAATCCGACAATCTTATATTCAGGTAGAAAGTCGATTTTCTTGTATATACACCCTTAGCAGTCGATATTGAGTTGCTTCAAATCATTAACATCAGATATGTAGGTTAATTAACCTTCTTCATCTTGATGAAGTTGACGTATAGCCATAACGGCGGTGCATTTGAAAGAATTCGACAATCTTATATTCAGGTATAAAGTCGATTTTCTTGGGTAGACACATTGAGCAGTCGATATTGAGTTGCTTCAAATCATTAACATCAGATATGTAAGTTAATTAACCTTCTTCATTTTGATGAAGTTGACGTATAGCCATAACGGCGGTGCATTTGAAAGAATTCGACAATCTTATATTCAGGTATAAAGTCGATTTTCTTGTGTAGACACATTGAGCAGTCGATATTGAGTTGCTTCAAATCATTAACATCAGATATGTAAGTTAATTAACCTTCTTCATCTTGATGAAGTTGACGTATAGCCATAACGGCGGTGCATTTGGAAGAATTCGACAATCTTATATTCAGGTATTAAGTCGATTTTCTGGTATATACACATTTAGCAGTCGATTTTGGGTTGCTTTAAATCATTAATTTAACATAATTAAAGTAATTAGCCTTCTTCATCTTATCGAAGTTGACATAAAGCCATAACGGCGGTGCATTTGGAAGAATTCGACAATCTTATATTCAGGTATAAAGACGATTTTCTTGTACATATACATTTAGCGGTGGATATTGAGTTGATTTAAAATATTAGTTTAACATATTTAAAACAATTAACCTTCTTCATCTTACCGAAGTTGACATAAAGCCATAACGGCAGTGCATTTGGAAGAATTCGACAATCTTATATTCAGGTATAAAGTCGATTTTCTTGTATATACACATTTAGCAGTCGATATTGAGTTGCTTCAAATTATTAACATCAAATATTTAAGTTTGTTAACCTTCCTCATCTTGCTGAAGTAAACATATGTAAAGCCATAACGGCAGTGTACTTGGAAGAATTCGACAATCTTATATTCAGGTATAAAGTCGATTTTCTTGTGTAGACACATTGAGCAGTCGGTACTGAGTTGCGTTAAATCATTAGTTTAACATATTTAAGTCAAATGACCTTCATCATCTTACCGAAGTTGACATAAAGCCATAACGGCAGTGCATTTGGAAGAATCCGACAATCTTATATTCAGGTAGAAAGTCGATTTTCTTCTATATACACATTTACCAGTCGATATTGAGTTGCCTTAAATCATTAGGTTCAAACGTTTAAGTTAATTAAATTTCTTCATCTTACCGAAGTTGACGTATAGCCATAACAGCGGTGCATTTGGAAGAATGCGACAATCTTATATTCAGGTATAAAGTAGATTTTCTTGTGTATACACATTTAGCAGTCGATATTGAGTTGCTTTAAATCATTAGTTTAACATATTTAAGTCAATTGACCTTCTTCATCTTACCGAAGTTGACATAAAGCCATAACGGCAGTGCATTTGGAAGAATTCGACAATCCTTTATTCAGGTAGAAAGTCGATTCTCTTGTATATACACACTTAGCAGTCGATATTGAGTTGCTTCAAATCATTAGTTTTACATATTTAAGTCAATTGAACTTCTTCATCTTACCGAAGTTGACATAAAGCCATAACGGCAGTGCATTTGGAAGAATTCGACAATCTTATATTCAGGTTTGAAGTCGATTTTCTTGTATATACACATTTAGAGTCGATAATGAGTTGCTTTAAATAATTAATTTAACATATTTAAGTTAATTAACATTCTTCATCTTACCGAAGTTGACATAAAGGCATAACGGCAGTGCATTTGGAAGAATCCGACAATCTTATATTCAGGTATAAAGTCGATTTTCTTGTATATACACCTTTATCAGTCGATAATGAGTTGCTTTAAATCACTAATTTAACATATTTAAGTTAATTAACCTTCTTCATCTTACCGAAGTTGACAAAAGCCATAACGGCAGTGCATTTGGAAGAATCCGACAATCTTATATTCAGGTATAAAGTCGATTTTCTTGTATATATACATTTAGCAGTCGATATTGAGCTGCTTTAAATTATTAGTTTAACATATTTAAATCAATTAACATTCTTCATCTTACCGAAGTTGACATAAAGCCATAACGACAGTGTAGTTGGAAGAATCCGACAATCTTAAGTTCAGGTTTAAAGTCGATTTCCCTGTATATACACACTTAGCAGTCGATATTGAGTTGCTTCAAAGCATTAACATTAATTATTTAAGTTAATTAGCTTCCTTCATCTTACCGAAGTTGACATAAAGCCATAACGGCAGTGCATTTGGAAGAATTCGACAATCTTATATTCAGGTATAAAGTCGATTTTCTGGTATATAAACATTTAGCAGTCGATATTGAGTTGCTTCAAATCATTAACATCAAATATTTAAGTTAGTTAACCTTCCTCATCTTGCTGAAGTAAACATGTGTAAAGCCATAACGGCAGTGCATTTGGAAGAATTCGACAATCTTATATTCAGGTATAAAGTCGATTTTCTTGTGTAGACGCATTGAGCAGTCGAAACTGAGTTGCGTTAAATAATTAGTTTAACATATTTAAGTCAAATGACCTTCATCATCTTACCGAAGTTGACATAAAGCCATAACGGCAGTGCATTTGGAAGAATCCGACAATCTTATATTCAGGTAGAAAGTCGATTTTCTTCTATATACACATTTACCAGTCGATATTGAGTTGCCTTAAATCATTAGGTTTAAACATTTAAGTTAATTAAACTTCTCCATCTTACCGAAGTTGACGTATAGCCATAACAGCGGGGCATTTGGAAGAATTCGACAATCTTATATTCAGGTATAAAGTCGATTTTCTTGTATATATACATTTAGCAGTCGATATTGAGCTGCTTTAAATTATTAGTTTAACATATTCAAAACAATTGACCTTCTTCATCTTACCGAAGTTGACATAAAGCCATAACGGCAGTGCATTTGGAAGAATTCGACAATCTTATATTCAGGTAGAAAGTCGATTCTCTTGTATAAACATACTTAGCAGTCGATATTGAGTTGCTTCAAATCATTAGTTTAACATACTTAAAACAATTAACCTTCTTCATCTTACCGAAGTTGACATAAAGCCATAACGGCAGTGCATTTGGAAAAATCCGACAATCTTATATTCAGGTATAAAGCCGATTTTCTTGTATATACACATTTAGCAGTCGATATTGAGTTGCGTTAAATCATTAGTTTAACATATTTAGAACAATTAACCTTCTTCATCTTACCGATGTTGACATAAAGCCATAACAGCAGTGCATTTGGAAGAATTCGACAATCTTATATTCAGGTATAAAGTCGATTTTCTTGTATATACACATTTAGCAGTCGATATTGGGTTGCTTTAAATCATTAACATCAGATATGTAAGTTAATTAACCTTCTTCATCTTGATGAAAATGACGTATAGCCATAACGGCGGTGCGTTTGGAAGAATTCGACAATCTTATATTCAGGTATAAAGTAGATTTTCTTGTATATACACATTTAGAGTCGATAATGAGTTGCTTTAAATCATTATTTTAACATATTTAAGTTAATTAACCTTCTTCATCTTACCGAAGTTGACATAAAGCCATAACTGCAGTGCATTTGGAAGAATCCGACAATCTTATATTCAG
>NW_024395635.1:0-4708 GCF_016617805.1 Bactrocera tryoni | reverse complement strand
GCCTTATGTCAACTTCGGTAAAATGAAAGAGCTAATTAACATAAATACTTGATGTTAATGATTTGAAGCAACTCAATACCGACTGCTAAATATGTATATACAAGAAAATCGACTTTATACCTGAATATAAGATTGTCGAATTCTTCCAAATGCACTGACGTTATGGCTTTATGTCAACTTCAGGAAGGTGAAGAAAGTAAATTATTTTAGATATGTTAAATTAATTATTTAAAGCCACTCAGTATCGACTGCTTAATGTGTATATACAAGAGAATCGACTTTATACCTGAATATAAGATTGTCGAATTCTTTCAGTTGCACTGCCGTTATGGCTTTATGTCAACTTCAGGAAGGTGAAGAAAGTTAATTATCTTAAATATCATAAATGAATGATTTATGGCAACTCAATATCGACTGCTAAAGGTGTATGTACAATTAAATCGAATTTATACGTGAATATAAGATTGTCGAAGTCATCCAAATGCCCTGCCGTTATAGCTTTATAACAACTGCAGTAAGATAAAGAAGGTTTATTAACTTAAATATGTTAAATGAATGATTTAAGGCATCTCAGTGTCGACTGCTAAATGTGTATGTACACGAAAATCGACTTCGTACCTGAATAGAAGATTGGCGAGGTCACCCAAATACACTGCCGCTATGGCTTTATGTCAACTTCAGGAAGGTGAAGAAAGTAAATTATTTTAGATATGTTAAATTAATTATTTAAAGCCACTCAGTATCGACTGCTTAATGTGTATATACAAGAAAATCGACTTTATACCTGAATATAAGATTGTCGAATTCTTTCAGTTGCACTGCCGTTATGGCCTTATGTCAACTTCAGTAAGATGAAGAAGGTTAATTAACTTAAATGTGTTAAATTAATGATTTAAAGCAACTCAGTATCGACTGCTTAATGCGTATATAGAAGAAAATCGACTTTATACCTGAATATAAGATTGTCGAATTCTTCCAAATGCACTACCGTTATAGCTTTATAACAACTGCAGTAAGATAAAGAAGGTTTATTAACTTAAATATGTTAAATGAATGATTTAAGGCAACTCAGTGTTGACTGCTAAATGTGTATGTACACGAAAATCGACTTCGTACCTGAATAGAAGATTGTCGAATTCTTCCAAATGCACTGCCGTTATGGCTTTATGTCAACTTCAGTAAAATGAAGAAGGTTAATTAACTTAAATATTTGATGTTAATGATTTTCAGCAACTCAATATCGAAAACTAAATGTGTCTATACAAGAAAATCGACTTTATACCTGAATATAAGATTGTCGAATTCTTCCAAATGCACTGCCGTTATGGCTTTATGTCAACTTCAGTAAGATGAAGAAGGTAAATTAACTTAAATATGTTAAATGAATGATTTAAAGCAACTCAATATCGACTGCTTAATGTGTCTATACAAGAAAATCGACTTTATACCGGAATATAAGATTGTCGAATTCTTCCAAATGCACTGACGTTTGGCTTTATGTCAACTTCAGGAAGGTGAAGAAAGTTAATTATCTTAAATATCATAAATGAATGATTTATGGCAACTCAATATCGACTGCTAAAGGTGTATGTACAATTAAATCGAATTTATACGTGAATATAAGATTGTCGAAGTCATCCAAATGCCCTGCCGTTATAGCTTTATAACAACTGCAGTAAGATAAAGAAGGTTTATTAACTTAAATATGTAAAATGAATGATTTAAGGCAACTCAGTGTCGACTGCTAAATGTGTATGTACACGAAAATCGACTTCGAACCTGAATAGAAGATTGGCGAGGTCACCCAAATACACTGCCGTTATGGCTTTATGTCAACTTCAGGAAGGTGAAGAAAGTAAATTATTTTAGATATGTTAAATTAATTATTTAAAGCCACTCAGTAGCGACTGCTTAATGTGTATATACAAGAAAATCGACTTTATACCTGAATATAAGATTGTCGAATTCTTTCAGTTGCACTGCCGTTATGGCTTTATAACAACTTCAGTAAGATGAAGAAGGTTTATTAACTTAAATATGTTAAATGAATGATTTAAGGCAACTCAATGTCGACTGCTAAATGTGTATGTACACGAAAATCGACTTTTTACCTGAATATAAGATTGTCGAATTCTTCCAAATGCACTGCCGTTATGGTTTTATGTCAACTTCAGTAAGATGAAGAAGGTAAATTAACTTAAAGATGTTAAATGAATGATATAAGGCAACTCAATGTCGACTGCTTAATGTGTATATACAAGAAAATTGACTTTATACCTTAATATAAGATTGTCGAATTCTTCCAAATGCACTGCCGTTATGGCTTTATGTCAATTTCAATAAGATGAAGAAGGAAAATGAATTAAAGATGTTAAATAAATGATTTAAAGCAACTCAATATCGACTGCTTAATGTGTATATACAAGAAAATGGACTTTATACCTGAATATAAGATTGTCCAATTCTTCCAAATGCACTGCCGTTATGGCTCTATGTCAACTTCAGTAAGATGAAGAAGGTAAATTAACTTAAAGATGTTAAATTAATGATTTAAAGCAACTCAGTGTCGACTGCTTAATGCGTATATACAAGAAAATGGACTCTATACCTGAATATAAGATTGTCGAATTCTTCCAAATGCACTGCCGTCATGGCCTTATGTCAACCTTAGTAAAATGAAGAAGGTTAATTAACTTAATTATTTGATGTTAATGATTTGAAACAATTTAATATCGACTGCTTAATGTGTGTATATACAAGAAAATAAACTTTATACCTGAATATAAAATTGTCGAATTCTTCCAAATGCACTGCCGTTATGGCTTTATGTCAATTTCAATAAGATGAATAAGGAAAATGACTTTAAGGTGTTAAATAATTGATTTAAAGCGACTCAATAATGATTGCTAAATATGTATATACAAGAAAATTGACTTTATACCTGAATATAAGATTGTCGAATACTCTAAAATGCTCTGCCGTTATGACTTTATGTCAACTTCAGTAAGATGAAGAAGGTAAATTAACGTAAAGATGTTAAATTAATGATTTAAAGCAACTCAATATCGACTGCTAAATGTGTATATACAAGAAAATCGACTTTATACCTGAATATAAGATTGTCTAATTCCTCCAAATGCGCTGCCGTTATGGCTTTATGTCAACTTCAGTAAGATGAACAAGGTAAATTAACTTAAAGATGTTAAATTAATGATTTGAAGCAGCTCAATATCGGCTGCTAAATGTGTATATACAAGAAAATCTACATTATACCTGAATATAAGATTGTCGAATTCTTCCAAATGCACTGCCGTTATAGCTTTATGTCAACTTCAGGAAGATGAGAAAGTTAATTAACTTAAATATGTCAAAGTAATGATTTGAAGCAACTCAATATCGACTGCTAAATGTGTATATACAAGAAAATCGACTTTATACCTGAATATAAGATTGTCGAATTCTTCCAAATGCACTGACGTTATGGCTTTATGTCAACTTCAGGAAGGTGAAGAAAGTTAATTATCTTAAATATCATAAATGAATGATTTATGGCAACTCAATATCGACTGCTAAAGGTGTATGTACAATTAAATCGAATTTATACGTGAATATAAGATTGTCGAAGTCATCCAAATGCCCTGCCGTTATAGCTTTATAACAACTGCAGTAAGATAAAGAAGGTTTATTAACTTAAATATGTAAAATGAATGATTTAAGGCAACTCAGTGTCGACTGCTAAATGTGTATGTACACGAAAATCGACTTCGAACCTGAATAGAAGATTGGCGAGGTCACCCAAATACACTGCCGTTATGGCTTTATGTCAACTTCAGGAAGGTGAAGAAAGTAAATTATTTTAGATATGTTAAATTAATTATTTAAAGCCACTCAGTAGCGACTGCTTAATGTGTATATACAAGAAAATCGACTTTATACCTGAATATAAGATTGTCGAATTCTTTCAGTTGCACTGCCGTTATGGCTTTATAACAACTTCAGTAAGATGAAGAAGGTTTATTAACTTAAATATGTTAAATGAATGATTTAAGGCAACTCAATGTCGACTGCTAAATGTGTATGTACACGAAAATCGACTTTTTACCTGAATATAAGATTGTCGAATTCTTCCAAATGCACTGCCGTTATGGTTTTATGTCAACTTCAGTAAGATGAACAAGGTAAATTAACTTAAAGATGTTAAATGAATGATATAAGGCAACTCAATGTCGACTGCTTAATGTGTATATACAAGAAAATTGACTTTATACCTTAATATAAGATTGTCGAATTCTTCCAAATGCACTGCCGTTATGGCTTTATGCCAACTTCATTAAGATGAAGAAGGTAAATGAACTTAAAGATGTTAAATTAATTATTTAGAGCAATTCAATATCGACTGCTTAAAAATAAAATTGACTTTATACCTTAATATAAGATTGTCGAATTCTTCCAAATGCACTGCCGTTATGGCTTTATGTCAATTTCAATAAGATGAAGAAGGTTAATTAACTTAAAGATGTTAAACTAATGATTTAAGGAAACTCAATGTCGACTGCTAAATGTGTATGTACACGAAAATCGACTTCGTACCTGAATAGAAGATTGGCGAGGTCACCCAAATACACTGCCGCTATGGCTTTATGTCAACTTCAGGAAGGTGAAGAAAGTAAATTATTTTAGATATGTTAAATTAATTATTTAAAGCCAC
>NW_024395634.1:0-4775 GCF_016617805.1 Bactrocera tryoni | reverse complement strand
TTAAATTGTCCCAAATACACTGTCGCTATTGCCATAGGACCACTCTATGACAACTCCAATAACATCAACACGGGTAATTAGCAAAAATATGTAAAGTTCATATTTTTACGCTACCTGATATCGATTGCATATTGTGTATGTACCACAAAATCAATTCTACACCTTAATTTCGGATTGTTAAATTGTTCCAAATACACTGTCGCTATTGTTTTAGGAGAACTCTATGACAATTTCAATAATATCAAAACGGCTAGTTAGCATAAATATGTAAAGTTCATATTTTTACGCAACTTGATATCGATTGCTTAATGTGTATGTACTAAAAAATCGGTTCTGCACCTTAACATAAGATTGTGAAATTGCTCCAAGTTCACTGTCGCTATGGCTAAACGACAACTCTATGAACACTCCACTAACTCCACTAGTCAGCATAAATATGTAAAGTTCATATTTTTACGCAACTTGATATCGATTGCTTAATGTGTATGTACCAAAAAATCGATTCTACACTTATTTATAAGATTATGATATTGCTAAAAATACACTGTCGCTATGGCTATACGAAAACTCTATGACAACTCCAATAACATCAAGACGGCTAATTTGCAGAAATATGTAAAGTTCATATTTTTACGCATCTTGATATCGATTGCATAATATGTATGTACCAAAAATCAATTCTACACCTTAATTTAGGATTGTTAAATTGTTCCAAGTACATTGTCGCTATTGCAATAGGACAACTCTATGACAACTCCAATAACATCAAAACGGCTAGTTAGCATAAATATGTAAAGTTCATATTTTTACGCAACTTGATAACGATTGCTTAATGTGTATGTATCAAAAAATCGGTTCTACACCTAACCTTAAGATTGTGAAATTGCTCCAAAGTCACTGTCGTTATGGCTATACGACAACTCTATGACAACTCCAATAACATCAAAACGGCTAAATAGCATAAATATGTAAAGTTCATATTTTTACGCAACCCGATATCGATTGCATAATGTGTATGTATCAAAACATCGATTCTACCCCGTAACTTAAGATTGTGAAATTGCTCCAAAGACACTGTCGTTACGGCTATACGACAACTCTATGAAAGCTCCAATAACATCAAAACGGCTAAATAGCATAAATATGTAATGTTCATATTTTCACGCATCTTCATATCGATTGCTTAATGTGTATGCACCAAAAAATCAATTTTGCACCTTAATTTAGGATTCTTAAATTGTTCCAAATACACTGTCGCCATTGCTTTAGGATAACTCTGTGACAACTCCCATAACTTCAAAAAGGCTAATTAGCATAAATATGTAAAGTTCAGATTTTTACGCAACTTGATATCGATTGCTTAGTGTGTATGTATTCAAAAATCGATTCTATACCTTAACTTAAGATTGTGAAATTGCTCCAAAGACACTGTCGTTATGGCTATACGACAACTCTATGACAACTCCAATATTATCAAAAAGGCTAATTAGCATAAATATGTAAGGTTCATATTTTTACGCAACCTGATATCGATTGCATATGTACCAAAAAATCAATTCTACACCATAATTTAGGGTTGTTAAATTGTCCCAAATACACAGTCGCTATTGCCATAGGACCACTCTATGACAACTCCAATAACATCAACACGGGTAATTAGCAAAAATATGTAAAGTTCATATTTTTACGCTACCTGATATCGATTGCATATTGTGTATGTACCACAAAATCAATTCTACACCTTAATTTCGGATTGTTAAATTGTTCCAAATACACTGTCGCTATTGCTTTAGGACAACTCTATGACAACTCCAATAATATCAAAACGGCTAGTTAGCATAAATATGTAAAGTTCATATTCTTACGCAACCTGATATCGATTGCATAATGTGTATGTACCATAACATCAATTTTGCACCTTAATTAAGGATTGTTAAATTGTTCCAAATACACAGTCGCTATTGCTATAGGACAACTCTATGAACACTCCAATAACTTCAAAAAGGCTAATTAGCATAAATATGTAAAGTTCAGATTTTTACGCAATCTGATATCGATTGCATATATACCAAAAAATCAATTCTACACCTTAATTTAGGATTGTTAAATTGTCCCAAATACACTGTCCTATACACTATAGGACAACTCTATGAACACTCCAATAACATCAAGACGGCTAATTAGCAAAAATATGTAAAGTTCATATTTTTAAGCTACCTGATATCGATTGCATATTGTGTATGTATGTACCAAAAAATCAATTCTACACCTTAATCTAAGACTGCAAAATTGTTCCAAATGTCGCAATGGCTATAGGACAACTCTAGGAAAGCTCCAATAACATCAAAACGGCTAGTTGGCATAAATATGTAAAGTTCATATTCTTACGCAACTTGATATCGATAGCTTAGTGTGTATGTATTAAAAAATCGATTCTACACCTTAACTTAGGATTGTGAAATTGCTCCAAAGTCACTGTCGTTATGGCTATACGACAACTCTATGACAACTCCAATAACATCAAAACGGCTAAATAGCATAAATATGTAAAGTTCATATTTTTACGCAACCTGATATCGATTGCTTAGTGTGTATGTATCAAAAAATCGATGCTACACCTTAACTTAAGAATCTGAAATTGCTCCAAAGACAGTGTCGTTCTGGCTATACGACAACTCTATGACAGCTCCAATAACATCAAAACGGCTAAACAGCATAAATATGTAAAGTTCATATTTTTACGCAACCTGCAATCGATTGCTTAGTGTGTATGTATTAAAAAATCAATTTTGCACCTTAATTTAGGATTGTTAAATTGCTCCAAATACACTGTCGCTGTTGCTTTAGGACAACTCTATGACAACTCCAATAATATCAAAACGGCTAGTTAGAATAAATATGTAAAGTTCATATTTTTACGCAACTTGATAACGATTGCTTAATGTGTATGTATCAAAAAATCGATTCTACACCTTAATATAAGAATGTGAAATTGCTCCAAAGGCACTGTCGCTATGGCTATACGACAGCTCTATGACAACTCCCATAACTTCAAAAAGGCTAATTAGCATAAATATGTAAAGTTCATATTTTTACGCTACCTGATATCGATTGCATATTGTGTATGTACCAAAAAATCAATTCTACACCTTAATCTAAGATTGCAAAATTGTTCCAAATACCTTGTCGATATGGCTATAGGACAACTCTATGAAAGCTCCAATAACATCAAAACGGTTAGTTAGCATAAATATGTAAAGTTCATATTCTTACGCAACTTGATATCGATTGCTTAGTGTGTATGTATTAAAAATCGATTCTACACCTTAACTTAAGATTGTGAAATTGCTAAAAAAACACGGTCGTTATGGCTATACGACAACTCTATGACAACTCCAATAACATCAAAACGGCTAAATAGCATAAATATGTAAAGTTCATATTTTTACGCAACCTGATATCGATTGCATAATGTGTATGTATCAAAACATCGATTCTACACCGTATCTTAAGATTGTGAAATTGCTCCAAAGGCACTGTCGCTATGGCTATACGACAACTCTATGACAACTCCCATAACTTCAAAAAGGCTAATTAGCAAAAATATGTAAAGTTCATATATTTACGCAACCTGATATCGATTGCAAATGTACCAAAAAATCAATTCTACACCATAATGTAGGATTGTTAAATTGTTCCAAATACACTGTCGCTGTTGGTTTAGGACAACTCTATGACAACTCCAATAACATCAAAAGGGCTAGTTAGCAAAAATATGTAAAGTTCATATTTTTACGCTACCTGATATCGATTGCATATTGTGTACGTACCAAAAAATCAATTCTACACCTTAATCTAAGATTGCAAAATTGTTCCAAATACCTTGTCGCTATGGCTATAGGACAACTCTATAAAAGCTCCAATAACATCAAAACGGCTAGTTAGCATAAATATGTAAAGTTCATATTCTTACGCAACTTGATATCGATTGCATAGTGTGTATGTATTAAAAAATCGATTCTACACCTTAACTTAAGATTGTGAAATTGCTCCAAAAACACGGTCGTTATGGCTATACGACAACTCTATGACAACTCCAATAACATCAGAACGGGTAAATAGCATAAATATGTAAAGTTCATATTTTTACGCAACCTGATATCGATTGCATAATGTGTATGTATCAAAACATCGATTCTACGCCATAACTTAAGATTGTGGAATTGCTTCAAAGACACTGTCGTTATGGCTATACGACAACTCTATGAAAGCTCCAATAACACCAAAACGGCTAATTAACAGAAATATGTAAAGTTCATATTCTTACGCATCTTGATATCGATTGCTTAATGTGTATGTACCAAAAATTCAATTCTTCACCTTAATTTATGATTGTTAAATTGTTCCAAATACACTGTCGCTATTGCTTTAGGACAACTCTATGACAACTCCAATAACATCAAAACGGCTAATTAACAGAAATATGTAAAGTTCATATTTTTACGCAACTTGATATCGATTTCTTAATGTGTATGTACCAAAAAATCAATTTTGCACCTTAATTTAGGATTGTTAAATTGTTCCAAATACACTGTCGCTATTGCTATAGGACAACTCTATGAACACTCCAATAACATCAAGACGGATAATTAGCAAAAATATGTAAAGTTCATATTTTTAAGCTACCTGATATCGATTGCATATTGTGTATGTACCAAAAAATCAATTCTACACCTTAATCTAAGACTGCAAAATTGTTCCAAATACATTGTCGC
>NW_024395633.1:0-9108 GCF_016617805.1 Bactrocera tryoni | reverse complement strand
TCTTATATTCAGATATAAAGTCGATTTTCTTGTATATTCACATCTAGCAGTCGATATTGAGTTGCTTAAAATCATTTGGAAGAATTCGACAATCTTATATTCAGGTATAAAGCCGATTTTCTTGTATATACCCTTTTAGTAGTCGATATTGAGTTGCTTCAAATCATTAACATCAAATATTTAAGATAATTAACCTTCTTCATTTTACTGAAGTTGACATAAAGCGATAACGGCAGTGCATTTGGGAGAATTCGACAATCTTATGTTCAGGTATAAAGTCGATTTTCTTGTATATACACATTAAGTAGTCGATATTGAGTTGCCCTAAATCACTAATTTAACATACTTAAGTTAATTAACCTTCTTCGTCTTAATTGAGTTGACATAGAGCCATAACGGCAGTGCATTTGGAAGAATTCGACAATCTTATATTCAGATATAAAGTCGATTTTCTTTTATATTCACATCTAGCAGTCGATATTGAGTTGCTTAAAATCATTAACAACAAATATTTAAGATAATTAACCTTCTTCATTTTACAGAACTTGACATAAAGCCATAACGGCAGTGCATTTGGAAGAATTCGACAATCTTATATTCAGGTATAAAGTCGATTTACTTGTATATACGCATTTAGTAGTCGATATTGAGTTGCTCTAAATCACTAATTTATCATATTTAAGTCAATTAACCTTCTTCATCTTGCTGAAGTTGACATAAAGCCATAACGGCAGTGCATTTGGAAGAATTCGACAATCTTATATTCAGGTATAACGCCGATTTTCTTTTATATACACATTTAGCAGCCGATATTGAGTTGCTTCAAATCATTAACATCAAATGTTTAAGTTAGTTAACCTTCTTATTTTTACTGAAGTTGACACAAAGCCATGACGGCAGTGCATTTGGAAGAATTCGACAATCTTATATTCAGGTATAAAGTCGATTTTCTTGTATATACACATTTAGCAGTCGATATTGTGTTGTTTCCAATCATTAACATCAAATGATTCAGTTAGTTAACCTTCTTCATTTTACTGAAGTTGACATAAAGCAATAACGGCAGTGCGTTTGGAAGAATTCGACAATCTTATATTCAGGTATAAAGTCGATTTTTTTGTATATACACATTTAGCAGTCGATATTGAGTTGCTTCCAATCATTAGCATCAAATGTTTCAGTTAGTTAACCTTCTTATTTTTACTGAAGTTGACATAAAGCCATGACGGCAGTGCATTTGGAAGAATTCGACAATCTTATATTCAGGTATAAAGTAGATTTTCTTGTATATACACATTTAGCAGTCGATATTGAGTTGCTTCAAATCATTAACATCAAATATTTCAGCTAATTAACCTTCTTCATTTTACTGACGTTGACATAAAGCCATAACGGCACTGCATTTGGAAGAATTCGACAATCTTATATTCAGGTATAAAGTCGATTTATTTGTATATACACATTTAGTAGTCGATATTGAGTTGCTCTAAATCATAAGCATCAAATATTTAAGGTAATTAACATTCCTCATCTTGCTGAAGTTGATATAAAGCCATAACGGCAGTGTATTCGGAAGAATTTGACAATCTTATATTTAGGTATAAAGTCGATTTTCTTGTATATACACATTCTGTAGTCGATATTGAGTTGCTTGAAATCATTAACATCAAATATTTAAGATAATTAACATTCTTCATCTTGCTGAAGTTTGCATAAAGCCATATCGGCAGTGCATTTGGAGGAATTCGACAATTTTATATTCAGGAATAAAGTCAATTTACTTGTATATACACATTTAGCAGCCGTTATTGAGTTGCTTCAAATCATTAACATCAAATATTTTAGATAATTAACCTTATTCATCTTGCTGAAGTTGGCATAAAGCCATAACGGCAGTGCATTCGGAAGAAATAGACAGTTTTATATTCAGGTATAAAGTCGATTTTCTTGTATATACGCATTTAACAATCGATATTGATTTTGCTTTAAATCATTAATGTAACTTATTGAAGTTAACTAACCTCCTTCATCTTACCGAAGTTGACATAAAGCCATAACGGCAATGCATTTGGAAGAATTCGACCACCTTATATTCAGGTATAAAGTCGATTTTCTTGTATATACACATTTGGTAGTCGATATTGAGTTGCTCCAAATCATTAACATCAAATATTTAAGTTAGTTAACCTTCTTCATTTAACTGAAGTTGACATAAAGCCATAACGGCAGTGCATTTGGAAGAATTCGACAATTATATATTCAGGTATAAAGAAGATTTTCTTGTATATACACATTTAGCAGTCGATATTGAGTTGCTTCAAATCATTAACATCAAATATTTAATTTAATTAACCTACTTCATCTTGCTGAAGTTGACATAAAGCCATAACGGCAGTGCATTTGGAAGAATTCGACCACCTTATATTCAGGTATAAAGTCAATTTTCTTGTATATACACATTAAGTAGTCTATATTGAGTTGCTTCAAATCATTAACATCAAATATTTTAGATAATTAACCTTCTTCATCTTACTGAAGTTGACATAAAGCCATAACGGCAGTGCATTTGGAAGAATTCGACAATTTTATATTCAGGAATAAAGTCAATTTACTTGTATATACACATTTAGCAGCCGTTATTGAGTTGCTTCAAATCATTAACATCAAATATTTTAGATAATTAACCTTCTTCATCTTGCTGAAGTTTGCATAAAGCCATATCGGCAGTGCATTTGGAGGAATTCGACAATCTTATATTTAGGTATAAAGTCGATTTGCTTGTATATACACATTTAGCAGTCGATATTGAGTTGCTTCAAATCATTCACAGCAAATATTTAAGATAATTAACCTTCTTCATCTTGCTGAAGTTGATATAAAGTCATAACGGCAGTGCATTCGGAAGAATTTGACAATCTTATATTCAGGTATAAAGTCGATTTTCTTGTATATACACATTAAGTAGTCGATATTGAGTTGCTTCAAATCATTAACATCAAATATTTTAGATAATTAACCTTCTTCATCTTACTGAAGTTGACATAAAGCCATAACGGCAGTGCATTTGGAAGAATTCGACAATTTTATATTCAGGAATAAAGTCAATTTACTTGTATATACACATTTAGCAGCCGTTATTGAGTTGCTTCAAATCATTAACATCAAATATTTTAGATAATTAACCTTCTTCATCTTGCTGAAGTTTGCATAAAGCCATATCGGCAGTGCATTTGGAGGAATTCGACAATCTTATATTTAGGTATAAAGTCGATTTGCTTGTATATGCACATTTAGCAGTCCATATTGAGTTGCTTCAAATCATTAACATCAAATATTTAAGATAATTAACATTCCTCATCTTGCTGAAGTTGATATAAAGCCATAACGGCAGTGCATTCGGAAGAATTAGACAATCAGGTATAAAGTAGATTTTCTTGTATATACACATTTAGCAGTCAATATTGAGTTGCTTTAAATCATTAGTATCAAATATTTAAGATAATTAACCTTCTTCATCTTGCTGAAGTTGACATAAAGCCATAACGGCAGTGCATTCGGAAGAAATAGACAATCTTATATTCAGGTATAAGGTCGATTTTCTTGCATATACACATTTAGCAGTCAATATTGAGTTGCTTTAAATCATTAATATCAAATATTTAAGATAATTAAACTTCTTCAACTTGCTGAAGTTGACATAAAGCCATAACGGCAGTGCATTCGGAAGAAATAGACGATTTTATATTCAGGTATAAAGTCGATTTACTTGTATATACACATTTAGCAGTCGATATTGAGTTGCTGAAAATCATAAACATCAAATATTTAAGATAATTAACATTCTTCATCTTGCAGTAGTTGGCATAAAGCCATAACGGCAGTGCATTGGGAAGAATTTGACAATCTTATATTTAGGTATAAAGTCGATTTTCTTGTATATACACATTCTGTAGTCGATATTGAGTTGCTTGAAATCATTAACATCAAATATTTAAGATAATTAACATTCTTCATCTTGCTGAAGTTGGCATAAAGCCATAACGGCAGTTCATTTGGAAGAATTCGACAATCTTATATTTAGGTATAAAGTAGATCTTCTTGTATATATGTACATATTTAGCAATGGTATTGAATTTCTTCAAATCACTAATATCAAATATTTAAGATAATTAACCTTTTTCATCTTGCTGAAGTTGACATAAAGCCATAACGGCAGTGCATTCGGAAGAATTAGACAATCAGGTATAAAGTAGATTTTCTTGTATATACATATTTAGCAATAGATATTGAATTCTTTCAAATCATAAACATCACATATTTAAGGTAACTAACCTTCTTCATCTTGCTGAAGTTGACATAAAGCCATAACGGCAGAGCATTCGGAAGAATTGGACAATCAGGTATAAAGTAGATCTTCTTGTATATACATATTTAGCAATAGATATTGAATTTCTTCAAATCATTAACATCAAATATTTAAGTTAATTAACCTTCTTCATCTTGCTGTAGTTGACATAAAGCCATAACGGCAGTGCATTCGAAAGAAATAGACAATCTTATATTCAGGTATAAAGTCAATTTTCTTGTATATATACATTTAGCAGTCAATATTGAGTTGCTTTAAATCATTAATTTCAAATATGTAAGATAATTAACCTTCTTCATCTTGCTGAAGTTGACATAAAGCCATAACGGCAGTGCATTCGGAAGAATTGGACAATCTTATATTCAGGTATAAAGTCGATTTTCTTGTATATACATATTTAGCAGTCAATATTGATTTGCTTTAAATCATTAACATCAAATATTTTAGATAATTAACCTTCTTCATCTTGCTGAAGTTGACATAAAGCCACAACGGCAGTGCATTCGGAAAAATTGGACAATCAGGTATAAGGTAGATATTCTTGTATATACATATTTAGCAATAGATATTGAATTTCTTCAAATCATTGACATCAAATATTTAAGATAATTAACCTTCTTCATCTTGCTGAAGTTGACATAAAGCCATAACGGCAGTGCACTCGGAAGAATTGGACAATCAGGTATAAAGTAGATGTTCTTGTCTATACATATTTAGCAATCGATATTGAGTTGCTTCAAATCATTAACATCAAATATTTAAGATAATTAACCTTCTCCATCTTGCTGAAGTTGACATAAAGCCATAACAACAGTGCATTCGGAAGAATTAGACAATCCTGTATAAAGTAGATTTGCTTGTATATACATATTTAGTAATAGATATTGCATTTTTTCAAATCATTAACATCAAATATTTAAGTTAATTAGCCTTCTTCATCTTGCTAAAGTTGACATAAAGCCATAACGGCAGTGCATTTGGAAGAATTCGACAATCTTATATTCAGGTATAAAGTCGATTTTCTTGTATATACACATTTAGCAGTTGACATTGAGTTGCTTCAAATCATTAACATCAAATATTTAAGTTAATTAGCCTTCTTCATCTTGCTAAAGTTGACATAAAGCCATAACGGCAGTGCATTTGGAAGAATTCGACAATCTTATATTCAGGTATAAAGTCGATTTTCTTGTATATACACATTTAGCAGTCGATATTGAGTTGCTTCAAATCATTAACATCAAATATTTAAGATAATTAGCCTTCTTCATCTTGCTGAAGTTGACAGAAAGCCATGACGGTAGTGCATTTGGAAGAATTCGACAATCCTATATTCAGGTAGAAAGTCGGTTTTCTTGTGCATACACATTTAGCAGTCAATATTGAGTTGCTTTAAATCATTAATATCAAATATTTAAGATAATTTACCTTCTTCATCTTGCTGAAGTTGACACAAAGCCATAACGGCAGTGCATTCGGAAGAAATAGACAATCTTATATTCAGGTATAAAGTCGATTTTCTTGTATATACATATTTAGTAGTCAATATTGAGTTGCTTTAAATCATTAACATCAAATATTTTAGATAATTAACCTTCTTCATCTTGCTGAAGTTGACATAAAGCCATAACGGCAGTGCATTCGGAAGAATTGGACAATCAGGTATAAGGTAGATGTTCTTGTATATACATATTAAGCAATAGATATTGAATTTCTTCAAATCATTAACATCAAATATTTAAGATAATTAACCTTCTTCATCATGCTGAAGTTGACATAAAGCCATAACGGCAGTGCATTCGGAAGAATTGGACAATCAGGTATAAAGTAGATTTGCTTGCATATACATATTTAGTAATAGATATTGAATTTTTTCAAATCATTAACATCAAATATTTAAGTTAATTAGCCTTCTTCATCTTGCTAAAGTTGACATAAAGCCATAACGGCAGTGCATTTGGAAGAATTCGACAATCTTATATTCAGGTATAAAGTCGATTTTCTTGTATATACACATTTAGCAGTTGACATTGAGTTGCTTCAAGTCTTTAACATCAAATATTTAAGTTATTTAACGTTCTTCATTTTACTGAAGTTGACATAAAGCCATGACGGCAGTGCATTTGGAAGAATTCGATAAATTTGTGTTCAGGTATAAAGTAGATTTTCTTGTATATACACATTTACCAGTCGATATTGATTTGCTTTAAATCATTAACATCAAATATTTTAGACAATTAGCCTTCTTCATCTTGCTGAAGTTGACATAAAGCCATTACTGTAGTGCATTTGGAAGAATTCGACAATCTTATATTCAGGTGCAAAGTCGATTTTCTTGTATATACACATTTAGCAGTCGATATTGAGTTGCTTCAAATCATTAACAACAAATATTTAAGATAATTAACCTTCTTCATTTTACAGAACTTGACATAAAGCCATAACGGCAGTGCATTTGGAAGAATTCGACAATCTTATATTCAGGCATAAAGTCGATTTTCTTGTATATACACATTTAGCAGTCGATATTGAGTTGCTTCAAATCACAAAGATCAAATATTTAAGATAATTAACCTTCTTCATCTAGCTGAAGTTGACATAAAGCCATAACGGCAGTATATTTGGAAGAATTCGACAATCTTATATTTAGGTATAAAGTCGATTTTCTTGTATATACACATTTGGTTGTCGATATTGAGTTGCTTCAAATCATTAACATCAAATAGTTAAGTTAGTTAACCTTCTTGATTTTACTGAAGTTGACATAAAGCCATAACGGCAGTGCATTCGGAAGAAATAGACAATCTTATATTCAGGTATAAAGTCGATTTTCTTGTATATACACATTTAGCAGTCAATATTGAGTTGCTTTAAATCATAAATATCAAATATGTAAGATAATTAACCTTCTTCATCTTGCTGAAGGTGACATAAGGCCATAACGGCAGTGCATTCGGAAGAATTGGACAATCTTGTATTCAGGTATAAAATCGATCTTCTTGTATATACATATTTAGCAATAGATACTGAATTTCTTCAAACCATTAACATCAAATATATAAGGTAATTAACCTTCTTCATCTTGCTGAAGTTGACAAAAACCCATAACGGCAGTGCATTCGGAAGAATTAGACAATCAGGTATAAAGCAGATTTTCTTGTATATACATATTTAGCAATAGATATTGATTTTCTTCAAATCATTAACATCAAATATTTAAGGTAACTAACCTTCTTCATCTTACTGAAGTTGACATAAAACCATAACGGCAGTGCAATCGGAAGAATTAGACAATCAGGTATAAAGTAAATATCCTTGTATATACACATTTAGCAGTCAATATTGAGTTGCTTTAAATCATAAATGTCAAATTTTTAAGGTAATTAACCTTCTTCATCTTGCTGAAGTTGACATAAAGCCATAACGGCAGTGCATTCGCAAGAATTAGACAATCAGGTATAAAGCAGATTTTCTTGTATATACATATTTAGCAATAGATATTGATTTTCTTCAAATCATTAACATCAAATATTTAAGGTAACTAACCTTCTTCATCTTGCTGAAGTTGACATAAAACCATAACGGCAGTGCAATCGGAAGAATTAGACAATCAGGTATAAAGTAAATTTCCTTGTATATACACATTTAGCAGTCAATATTGAGTTGCTTTAAATCATAAATGTCAAATATTTAAGGTAATTAACCTTCTTCATCTTGCTGAAGTTGACATAAAGCCATAACGGCAGTGCATTCGGAAGAATTAGACGATCAGGTATAAAGTAGATTTTCTTGTATATACATATTTAGCAATAGATATTGAATTTCTTCAAATCATTAGCATCAAATATTTAAGGTAATTAACCTTCTCCATCTTGCTGAAGTTGACATAAAGCCATAACGGCAGTGCATTTGGAAGAATTAGACAATCTTACATTCTGGTATAAAGTCGATTTTCTTACATATACACTTTTAGCAGTCGATATTGAGTTGCTTTAAATCATTAATGTAACTTATTTAAGTTAACTAGCCTCCTTCATTTTACCGAAGATGACATAAAGCCATAACGGCAGTGCATTCGGAAGAATTATGCAATCAGGTATAAAGTACCTTTTCTTGTATATACATATTTAGCAATCGACATTGAATTTCTTCAAATCATTAACATCAAATATTTAAGGTAATTAACCTTCTCCATCTTGCTGAAGTTGACATAAAGCCATAACGGCAGTGCATTTGGAAGAATTAGACAATCTTGCATTCAGGTATAAAGCAGATTTTCTTGTATATACATATTTAGCAGGCGATATTGGGTTGCTTTAAATCATGAATGTAACTTATTTAAGTTAACTAGTCTCCTTCATCTTACCGAAGATGACATAAAGCCATAACGGCAGTGCATTTGGAAGAATTCGACCACCTTATATTCAGGTATAAAGTCGATTTTTATGTATATACACATTTAGCAGTCGATATTGAGTTACTTCAAATCATTAACATCAAATATGTAAGATAATTAACCTTCTTCATCTTGCTGAAGTTGACATAAAGCCATAACGGCAGTGCAATCGGAAGAATTGGACAATCAGGTATAAAGTAGATGTTCTTGTATATACATTTTTAGCAACAGATATTGAATTTCTTCAAATCATTAACATCAAATATTTAAGATAATTAACATTCTTCATCTTGCTGAAGTTGGCATAAAGCCATAACGGCAGTGCATTTGGAGGAATTCGACAATC
>NW_024395632.1:0-8860 GCF_016617805.1 Bactrocera tryoni | reverse complement strand
CCACAATCCTATATTAAGGTATAAAGTCGATTTTCTTGTATATTCACATTTAGCAATCGATATTGAGTTGCTTCGAATCATTAGTTTAACATATTTAAGTTCACTTACCTTCTTCACCTGACTGAATGAGACATAAAGCCATAACCGCAGTGCATTTGGAAGAATTCCACAATCTTATATTAAGGTATAAAGTCAGTTTTCTTAGGTATACACTTTTAGGAATCAATCTTGAGTTAATTCAAATCATTAACTTCACACATTTAAGTTAATTAACCTTCTTCATCTTACTGAAATAGACATAACGCCATAACGGCAGTGCATTTGGAAGAATTCCACAATCCTATATTAAGGCATAAAGTCGATTTTCTTGTATATTCACATTTAGCAATCGATATTGAGTTACTTCAAATCATTTACTTCACTTATTTAAGTTAAATAACATTCTCCATCTTACTGACGCAAAGCCATAACGGCATTGCATTTGGAAAAATTCCACAATCTTATATTAAGGCATAAAGTCGATTTTCTTGTATGCACACGTTTAGCAATCGATATTGAGTTGCTTCGAATCATTAATTTGACATATTTAAGTTAATTTACCTTCTTCATCCTACTGAAGTGGACATAAAGCCATAACGGCATTGCATGTGGAAGACTTCCACAATCCTATTTTAAGGTATAAATGCGATTTTCTTGTATTTACACATTTAGCAATCGATATTGAGTTGCTTCGAATCATTAGCTTAACATATTTAAGTTCACTTACCTTCTTCATCTTACTGAAGTGGACATAAAGCAATAACCGCAGGGCATTTGGAAGAATTCCACAATCTTATATTAAGGTATAAAGTCGATTTTCTTGTATGTTCACATTTAGCAATCGATATTGAGTTGCATTTAACAATCGATATTGAGTTGCTTCAAATCATTTACTTCACTTATTTAAGTTAATTAACCTTCTCCTTCTTACTGAAATTGACATAAAGCTATAACGGCAGTGTATTTGGAAGAATTCCACAATATTATATCAAGGTATAAAGTCGATTTTCTTGTATATTTACATTTGGAAGTCTATATTGAGTTGCTTCAGATCACTAGTTTGAGATATTGAAGTTCACTTACCTTCTTCATCTTACCGAAGTGGACATAAAGCCATAACGGCAGTGCATTTGGAAGAATTCCATAATCCTATATTAAGAAATAAAGTCGATTTTCTTGTATATTCACAATTAACAATCGATATTGAGTTGCTTCGAATCAATAGCTTAACATAGTTAAGTTCTCTTCCCGTCTTAATTTTACTGAAGTAGATATAAAGCCATAACGGCAGTGCATTTGGAAGAATTCCACAATTTTATATCAAGGTATAAAGCCGATTTTCTTGTATATTCACATTTAGCAATCGATATTGAGTTGCTTCAAATCATTTACTCACTTGTTTAAGTTAATTAACATTCTTCATCTTACTGAAGTTGACATAAGGCCATAAAGGCAGTGCATTTGGAAGAATTCCACAATCTTATATTAAGGTATAAAGTCGAGTTTCTTGTATATACACATTTAGCAATCGATATTGAGTTGCTTCGAATCATTAGTTTAACATATTTAAGTTAGTTTACCTTCTTCATCTTACTGAAGTGGACATAAAGCCATAACGACAGTGCATTTGGAAGAATTCCACAATCCTATATTAAGGCATAGAGTCGATTTTCTTGTATATTCACATTAAGCAATCGATATTGAGTTGCTTCGAATCATTAGTTTAACATATTTAAGTTCACTTACCTTCTTCATCTTACTGAAGTGGACATAAAGTTATAACGGCAGTGCATTTGGAAGACTTCCACAATCCTATTTTAAGGTATAAAGGCGATTTTCTTGTATATACATATTTAACAATCGATATTGAGTTGCTTCAAATCATTAGTTTAACATGTTTAGTTCTCTTACCTTCTTCATCTCACTGAAGCAGTAAAACCGCCATAACGGCAGTGCATTTGGAAGAATTCCACAATATTATATCAAGGTATAAAGTCGATTTTCTTGTATATTTACATTTGGAAGTCTATATTGAGTTGCTTCAGATCACTAGTTTGACATATTGAAGTTCACTTACCTTCTTCATCTTACCGAAGTGGACATAAAGCCATAACGGCAGTGCATTTGGAAGAATTCCATAATCCTATATTAAGAAATAAAGTCGATTTTCTTGTATATTCACAATTAACAATCGATATTGAGTTGCTTCGAATCAATAGTTTAACATAGTTAAGTTCTCTTCCCGTCTTAATTTTACTGAAGTAGATATAAAGCCATAACGGCAGTGCATTTGGAAGAATTCCACAATTTTATATCAAGGTATAAAGCCGATTTTCTTGTATATTCACATTTAGCAATCGATATTGAGTTGCTTCAAATCATTTACTCACTTGTTTAAGTTAATTAACATTCTTCATCTTACTGAAGTTGACATAAGGCCATAAAGGCAGTGCATTTGGAAGAATTCCACAATCTTATATTAAGGTATAAAGTCGAGTTTCTTGTATATACACATTTAGCAATCGATATTGAGTTGCTTCGAATCATTAGTTTAACATATTTAAGTTAGTTTACATTCTTCATATTACTGAAGTGGACTTAAGGCCATAACGGCGGTGCATTTGGAAGAATTCCACAATCCTATTTTAAGGTATAAAGGCGATTTTCTTGTATATACACATTTAGCAATCAATATTGAGTTGCTTCGAATCATTAGTTTAACATATTTAAGTTCACTTACCTTCTTCTTCTTACTGAAGTGGACATAAAGCCATAACGGCAGTGCATTTTGAAGAATTCCACAACTTTATATTAAGGTTTAAAGTCGATTTTCTTGTATGCACACATTTAGCAATCGATATTGAGTTGCTTCGAATCATTAGTTTGACATGTTTAAGTTAATTTACCTTTTTCATCTAACTGAAGTAGACACAGCGTTAAACGGCAGTGCATTTGGAAGAATTCCATAATCCTATATTAAGGTATAAATTCGATTTTCTTGTATATTCACATTTAGCAATCGATATTGAGTTGATTCGAATCATTAGTTTAACATATTTAAGTTCACTTACCTTCCTCATCTTACTGAAGTGGACATAAAGTTATAACGGCAGTGCATTTGGAAGACTTCCACAATCCTATTTTAAGGTATAAAGGCGATTTTCTTGTATATACATATTTAACAATCGATATTGAGTTGCTTCAAATCATTAGTTTAACATGTTTAGTTCTCTTACCTTCTTCATCTCACTGAAGCAGTAAAACCGCCATAACGGCAGTGCATTTGGAAGAATTCCACAATCTTATGTCAAGGTATAAAGTCAGTATTTCTTAGGTATACACTTTTAGGAATCAATATTGAGTTACTTCAAATCATTTACTTCACACATTTAAGTTAATTAAAATTCTTCATCTTACTGAAGTGGACATAAAGCCATAACGACCGTGCATTTGGAAGAATTCCACAATCCTATATTAAGGCATAAAGTCGATTTTCTTGTATATTCTCATTTAGCAATCGATATTGAGTTGCTTCAAATCATTTACTCACTTATTTAAGTTAATTAACATTTTTCATCTTACTGAAGTTGACATAAAGTCATAACGGCAGTGCATTTGGAAGAATTCCACAATCTTATATTAAGGTATAAATTCGATTTTTTTTGTATATACTTGAGTTGCTTCGAATCATTAGTTTAACATATATAAGTTAATTTACCTTCTTCATCTTACTGAAGTGGACATAAAGTTATAACGGCAGTGCATTTGGAAGATTTTTACAATCCTACGTTAAGGTATAAAGGCGATTTTCTTGTATATACACATTTAGCAATCGATATTGAGTTGCTTCGAATCATTAGTTTAACATATTTAAGTTCACTTACCTTCTTCATCTTACTGAATGAGACATAAAGCCATAACCGCAGTGCATTTGGAAGAATTCCACAGTCTTATATTAAGGTATAAAGTCGAGTTTCTTGTATATTCACATTAAGCAATCGATGTTGAGTTACTTCAAAATATTTACTTCACTTATTTAAGTTAAATAACATTCTCCATCTTACTGAAGTTGACATAAAGCCATTACGGCATTGCATTTGGAAGAATTCCACAATCTTATATTAAGGCATAAAGTCGGTTTTCTTGTATGCACACGTTTAGCAATCGATATTGAGTTGCTTCAAATCATTAATTTGACATATTTAAGTTAATTTACCTTCTTCATCTTATTGAAGTGGACATAAAGCCATAACGGCATTGCATGTGGAAGACTTCCACAATCCTATTTTAAGGTATAAATGCGATTTTCTTGTATATACACCTTTAGCAATCGATATTGATTTGCTTCGAATCATTAGTTTAACATATTTAAGTTCACTTACCTTCTTCATCTTACTGAATTAGACATAAAGCCATAACCGCAGTGCATTTGGAAGAATTCCACAATCTTATATTAAGGTATAAAATCGATTTTCTTGTATATTCACATTAAACAATCGATATTGAGTTACTTCAAATCATTTACTTCACTTATTTAAGATAAATAACATTCTTCATCTTACTGAAGTTGACATAAAGCCATAACGGCATTTGCATTTGGAAGAATTCCATAATCCTACAATAAGGTATAAAGTCGATTTTCTTGTATATTCACATTTAGCAATCGATATTGAGTTGCTTCGAATCATTAGTTTAACGTACTTAAGTTCACTTACCTTCTTCATCTTACTGAAGTGGACATAAAGTTATAACGGCAGTGCATTTGGAAGACTTCCACAATCCTATTTTAAGGTATAAAGGCGATTTTCTTGTATATACATATTTAACAATCGATATTGAGTTGCTTCAAATCATTAGTTTAACATGTTTAAGTTCTCTTACCTTCTTCATCTTACTGAAGCAGTAAAACCGCCATAACGGCAGTGCATTTGGAAGAATTCCACAATTTTATATCAAGGTATAAATTCAGTTTTCTTAGGTATACACTTTTGAGAATCAATATTGAGTTACTTCAAATCATTTACTTCACACATTTAAGTTAATTAACCTTCTTCATCTTACTGAAGTGGACATAAAGCCATAACGACAGTGCATTTGGAAGAATTCCACAATCCTATATTAAGGCATAAAGTCGATTTTCTTGTATATTCACATTTAGCAATCGATATTGAGTTGCTTCAAATCATTTACTCACTTATTAAGTTAATTAACATTCTTCATCTTACTGAAGTTGACATAAAGCCATAACGGCAGTGCATTTGGAAGAATTCCACAATCTTATATTAAGGTATAAATTCGATTTTTTTGTATATACTTGAGTTGCTTCGAATCATTAGTTTAACATATTTAAGTTAATTTACCTTCTTCATCTTACTGAAGTGGACATAAAGTTATAACGGCAGTGCATTTGGAAGATTTTTACAATCCTACGTTAAGGTATAAAGGCGATTTTCTGGTATATACACATTTAGCAATCGATATTGAGTTGCTTCGAATCATTAGTTTAACTTATTTAAGTTCACTTACCTTCTTCATCTTACTAAATGAGACATAAAGCCATAACCGCAGTGCATTTGGAAGAATTCCACAGTCTTATATTAAGATATAAAGTCGAGTTTCTTGTATATTCACATTATGCAATCGATATTGAGTTACTTCAAATCATTTACTTCACTTATTTAAGTTAAATAACATTCTCCATCTTACTGAAGTTGACATAAAGCCATTAAGGCATTGCATTTGGAAGAATTCCACAATCTTATATTAAGGCATAAAGTCGATTTTCTTGTATGCACACGTTTAGCAATCGATATTGAGTTGCTTCGAATCATTAATTTGACATGTTTAAGTTAATTTACCTTCTTCATCTTACTGAAGTGGACATAAAGCCATAACGGCATTGCATGTGGAAGACTTCCACAATCCTATTTTAAGGTATAAATGCGATTTTCTTGTATTTACACATTTAGCAATCGATATTGAGTTGCTTCGAATCATTAGCTTAACATATTTAAGTTCACTTACCTTCTTCATCTTACTGAAGTGGACGTAAAGCCATAACCGCAGTGCATTTGGAAGAATTCTACAATCTTATATTAAGGTATAAATCGATTTTCTTGTATATTCACATTAAGCAATCGATATTGAGTTTTTTCAAATCATTTACTTCACTTATTTAAGTTAAATAACATTCTTCATCTTACTGAAGTTGACATAAAGCCATAGGGGCATTTGCATTTGGAAGAATTCCACAATCTTATATTAAGGTATAAAGTCGATTTTCTTGTATATACACATTTAGCAATCGATATTGAGTTGCTTCAAATCTATAATTCAACATATTTAAGTTCACTTACCTTCTTCATCTTACTGAAGTGGACATAAAGCCATAACGGCTGTAAATGTGGAAGACTTCCACAATCCTATTTTAAGGTATAAAGAAGATTTTCTTGTATATACACATTTAGCAATCGATATTGAGTTGCTTCAAATCATTTGTTTAACATATTTAAGTTCACTTAACTTCTTCATCTTACCGAAGTGGACATGGCGCCATAACGGCAGTGCATTTGGAAGAATTCCACAATCCTATATTAAGATATAAAGTCGATTTTCTTGTATATTCACATTTAGAAATCGATATTGAGTTGTTTCGAATCATTAGTTTAACATATTTAAGTTCAATTACCTTCTTCATCTTACTGAAGTGGACATAAAGCCATAACGGCAGTGCATTTGGAAGAATTCCACAATCCTAGTTTAAGGCATACAGTCGATTTTCTTGTATATTCACATTTAGCAATCGATATTGAGTTGCTTCGAATCACTACTTTAACATATTTAAGTTCTCTTCCCGTCTTAATCTTACTGAAGTAGATATAAAGCCATAACGGCAGTGCATTTGGAAGAATTCCACAATCCTATTTTAAGGCATAAAGTCGATTTTCTTGTATATTCACATTTAGCAATCGATATTGAGTTGCTTCGAATCACTAGTTTAACATATTTAAGTTCTCTTACCTTCTTAATCTTACTGAAGTGGACATAGCGCCATAACGGCAGTGCATTTGGAAGAACTCCACAATCCTATATTAAGGCATAAAGTCGATTTTTTTGTATGTTCACATTTGGCAATCGATATTGAGTTGCTTCAAATCATTAGTATATCATATTTAAAATCACCTACCTTCTTCATCTTACTGAAGGAGACATAAAGCCATAACGGCAGTGCTTTTGGAAGAATCCTACAATCCTACGGTAAGGTATAAAGTCGAGTTTCTTATATATTTACATTTAGAAGTCTATATTGAGTTGCTTCAAATCACTAGTTTTACATATTGAAGTTCACTTACCTTCTTCATCTTACTGAAGGAGACATAAGGCCATAACGGCAGTGCATTTGGAAGAATTCCATAATCTTATATTGAGGTATAAAGTCGATTTTCTTGTATATTCACATTTAGCAATCGATATTGAGTTGCTTCGAATCATTAGTTTAACATATTTAAGTTCACTTACCTTCTTTATCTTACTGAATGAGACATAAAGCCATAACCGCAGTGCATTTGGAAGAATTCCACAATCTTATATTAAGGTATAAAGTCGATTTTCTTGTATATACACATTTAGAAATCGATATTGAGTTGCTTCAAATCAATAATTCAACATATTTAAGTTGATTTACCTTCTTCATCTTACTCAAGTGGACATAAAGCCATAACGGCAGTGCATTTGGAAGAATTCCACAATCCTATTTTAAGGCATAAAGTCTATTTTCTTGTATATTCACATTTAGCAATCGATATTGAGTTGCTTCGAATCACTTGTTTAACATATTGAAGTTCTCTTACCTTCTTCATCTTACTGAACCAGACATAACGCCATAACGGCGGTGCGTTTTGAAGAATTCCACAATCCTTTATTAAGGTATAAAGTCGATTTCCTTGTACATATATTCACATTTAGCAATCGATATTAAGTTGCTTCAAATCATTAGTTTAACATTTTGAAGTTCTCTTACCTTCTTCATCTTACTGAAGCAGACATAACGCCATAACGGCAGTGCATTTGGAAGAATTCCACAATCTAATATCAAGGTATAAAGTCAGTTTTCTTAGGTATACACTTTTAGGAATCAATATTGAGTTACTTCAAATCATTTACTTCACACATTTAAGTTAATTAACCTTCTTCATCTTACTGAAGTTGACATAAAGCCATAACGGCAGTGCATTTGGAAGAATTCCACAATCTTATATTAAGGTATAAAGTCGATTTTCTTGTATATACACATTTAGCAATCGATATTGAGTTGCTTTAAATCAGTAATTCAACATATTTAAGTTAATTAACCTTCTTAATTTTACTGAAGTGGACATAAAGCCATAACGACAGTGCATTTGGAAAAATTCCACAATCCTATATTAAGGCATAAAGTCGATTTTCTTGTATATTCACATTTAGCAAACGATATTGAGTTGTTTCGAATCATTAGTTTAACATATTTAAGTTAATTTACCTTCTTCATCTTACTGAAGTGGACATAAAGTTATAACGGCAGTGCATTTGGGAGAATTCCACAATGCTATATTAAGGCATAAAGTCGATTTTCTTGTATGTTCACATTTAGCAATCGATAGTGAGTTGCTTCAAATCATTAGTATATCATATTTAAAATCACCTACCTTCTTCATCTTACTGAAGGAGACATAAAGCCATAACGGCAGTGCTTTGGAAGAATTCCACAATCTTATATTAAGGTATAAAGTCGATTTTCTTGTATATTTACATTTAGCAATTGATAATGAGTTACTTCAAATCA
>NW_024395631.1:0-12105 GCF_016617805.1 Bactrocera tryoni | reverse complement strand
ATTTAGGTATAAACCGATTTTCTTGCATACACACATTTAGAAATCCATAACTATTTGCTTCAAATCATTAGATTAACATATTAAACTTAATTAACCCTCATTCCAGAATTTTATATTTAGGTATAAACCGATTTTCGTGCATACATACATTTAGAAATCCATAACTATTTGCTTCAAATCATTAGCTTAACATATTAAACTTAATTTACCCTCATTCAAAAATTTTACATTTAGGTATAAACCGATTTTCTTGCATACACACATTTAGAAATCCATAACAGGTTGCTTCAAATCATTAGATTAACATATTAAACTTAATTAACCCTCATTCAAAAATTTTAAGTTTGGGTATAAACCGATTTTCTTGCATTTACACATTTAGAAATCCACAACGAATTGCTTCAAATCATTAGATTAACATATTAAACTTAATTAACCCTCATTCCTTAATTTTTAATTTAGGTATAAACCGATTTTCTTGCATACACACATTTAGAAATCCACAACGCATTGCTTCAAATCATTAGATTAACATATTAAACTTAATTTACCCTCATTCAAGAATTTTACATTTAGGTATAAGCCGATTTTCTTGCATACACACATTTAGAAATCCATAACGCATTGCTTCAAATCATTAGATTAACATATTAAACTTGATTAACCCTCATTCAAGAATTTAACATTTAGGTATAAGCCGATTTTCTTGCATACACACATTAAGAAATCCATAACAAGTTGCTTCAAATCATTAGCTTAACATATTAAACTTAATTAACCCTCATTCAAAAATTTTACATTTAGGTATAAACCGATTTTCTTGCATACACACATTTAGAAATCCATAACGCATTGCTTCAAATCATTAGATTAACATATTAAACTTGATTAACCCTCATTCAAAAATTTTACATTTAGGTATAAACCGATTTTCTTGCATACACACATTTAGAAATCCATAACGCATTGCTTCAAATCATTAGATTAACATATTAAAATTGATTAACCCTCATTCAAGAATTTAACATTTAGGTATAAACCGATTTTCTTGCATACACGCATTAAGAAATCCACAACGAATTGCTTCAAATCATAAGATTAACATATTAAACTTAATTAACCCTCATTCCAGAATTTTATATTTAGGTATAAACCGATTTTCGTGCATACACACATTTAGAAATCCATAACAAGTTGCTTCAAATCATTATATTAACATATTAAACTTAATTTACCCTCATTCAAGAATTTTACATTTAGGTATAAACCGATTTTCTTGCATACACACATTTAGAAATCCATAACTATTTGCTTCAAATCATTAGATTAACATATTAAACTTAATTAACCCTCATTCCAGAATTTTATATTTAGGTATAAACCGATTTTCGTGCAAACACACATTTAGAAATCCATAACTATTTGCTTCAAATCATTAGCTTAACATATTAAACTTAATTTACCCTCATTCAAAAATTTTACATTTAGGTATAAGCCGATTTTCTTGCATACACACATTTAGAAATCCATAACGCATTGCTTCAAATCATTAGATTAACATATTAAACTTCATTAACCCTCATTCAAAAATTTTAAGTTTGGGTATAAACCGATTTTCTTGCATTAACACATTTAGAAATCCACAACGAATTGCTTCAAATCATTAGCTTAACATATTAAAGTTAATTAACCCTCATTCCAGAATTTTACATTTAGGTATAAACCGATTTTCTTGCATACACACATTTAAAAATCCACAACGAATTGCTTCAAATCATTAGATTAACATATTAAACTTAATTAACCCTCATTCAAGAATTTTAAGTTGAGGTATAAACCGATTTTCTTGCATTAACACATTTAGAAATCCACAACGAATTGCTTCAAATCATTAGCTTAACATATTAAGCTTAATTAACCCTCATTCAAAAATTTTACATTTAGGTATAAACCGATTTTCTTGCATACACACATTTAGAAATCCACAACGCATTGCTTCAAATCATTAGATTAACATATTAAACTTAATTAACCCTCATTCAAGAATTTAACATTTAGGTATAAACCGATTTTCTTGCATACACACATTTAGAAATCCATAAAAAGTTGTTTTAAATCATTAGCTTAACATATTAAAGTTAATTAACCCTCATTCAAAAATTTTACATTTAGGTATAAACCGATTTTCTCGCATACACACATTTAGAAATCCACAGCGGATTGCTTCAAATCATTAGATTAACATATTAAACTTGATTAACCCTCATTCAAGAATTTAACATTTAGGTATAAACCGATTTTCTTGCATCCACACATTTAGAAATAAATAACAAGTTGTTTTAAATCATTAGCTTAACATATTAAACTTAATTAACCCTCATTCAAAAATTTTACATTTAGGTATAAACCGATTTTCTCGCATACACACATTTAGAAATCCACAGCGGATTGCTTCAAATCATTAGATTAACATATTAAACTTGATTAACCCTCATTCAAGAATTTAACATTTAGGTATAAACCGATTTTCTTGCATACACACATTTAGAAATCCATAACAAGTTGTTTTAAATCATTAGCTTAACATATTAAAGTTAATTAACCCTCATTCAAGAATTTTACATTTAGGTATGAACCGATTTTCTTGCATACACGCATTAAGAAATCCAGAACGAATTGCTTCAAATCATTAGATTAACATATTAAACTTAATTAACCCTCATTCCAGAATTTTATATTTAGGTATAAACCGATTTTCGTGCAAACACACATTTATAAATCCATAACTATTTGCTTCAAATCATTAGCTTAACATATTAAACTTAATTTACCCTCATTCAAAAATTTTACATTTAGGTATAAGCCGATTTTCTTGCATACACACATTTAGAAATCCATAACGAATTGCTTCAAATCATTAGATTAACATATTAAACTTAATTAACCCTCATTCAAAAATTTTAAGTTTGGGTATAAACCGATTTTCTTGCATACACACATTTAGAAATCCATAACAGGTTGCTTCAAATCTTTAGATTAACATATTAAACTTAACTAACCCTCATTCCAGAATTTTACATTTAGGTGTAAACTGATTTTCTTGCATATACACATTTAGAAATCCACAACGAATTGGTTCAAATCATTAGATTAACATATTAAACTTAATTAACCCTCATTTCCGAATTTTTCATTTAGGTATTAACCGATTTTCTTGCATACACACATTTAGAAATCCACAACGAATTGCTTCAAATCATTAGATTAACATATTAAACTTAATTAACCCTCATTCCCGAATTTTTCATTTAGGTATAAACCGATTTTCTTGCATACACACATTTAGAAATCCATAACGAATTGCTTCAAATCATTAGATTAACATATTTAACTTAATTAACCCTCATTCAAGAACTTAACATTTAGGTATAAACCGATTTTCTTGCATATACACATTTAGAAATCCACAACGAATTGCTTCAAATCATTAGCTTAACATATTAAAGTTAATTAACCCTCATTCAAGAATTTTACATTTAGGTATAAACCGATTTTCTTGCATACACACAGTTAGAAATCCCCAAGGAATTGCTTCAAATCATTAGATTAACATATTAAACTTAATTAACCCTCATTCAAGAATTTAACAATTAGGTATAAACCGATTTTCTTGCATTTACACATTTAGAAATCCACAAAGAATTGCGTCAAATCATTAGCTTAACATATTAAAGTTAATTAACCCTCATTCAAGAATTTTACATTTAGGTATAAACCGATTTTCTTGCATTTACACATTTAGAAATTCACAACGAATTGCTTCAAATCATTAGCTTAACATATTAAGCTTAATTAACCCTCATTAAAAAATTTTACATTTAAGTATAAACCGATTTTCTTGCATACACACATTTAGACATCCATAACAAGTTGCTTTAAATCATTAGCTTAACATATTAAAGTTAATTAACCCTCATTCCAGAATTTTACATTTAGGTAAAAACCGATTTTCTTGCATACTCACATTAAGAAATCCATAACAAGTTGCTTCAAATCATTAGATTAACATTTTAAACTTAATTAACCCTCATTCAAAAATTTTACATTTAGGTATAAACCGATTTTCTTGCATACACACATTTAGAAATCCATAACAAGTTGTTTTAAATCATTAGCGTAACATACTAAAGTTAATTAACCCTCATTCAAGAATTTTACATTTAGGTATAAACCGATTTTCTTGCATACACACATTTAGAAATCCACAACGAATTGCTTCAAATCATTAGATTAACATATTGAACTTAATTAACCCTCATTCAAGAATTTTACATTTAGGTATAAGCCGAACTTCTTGCGTTTACACATTTAGAAATCCACAACGAATTGCTTCAAATCATTAGATTAACATATTAAACTTAATTAACCCTCATTCCCGAATTTTTCATTTAGGTATTAACCGATTTTCTTGCATATACACATTTCGAAATCTATAACAAGTTGTTTTAGATCATTAGCTTAACATATTAAAGTTAATTAACCCTCATTTAAGAATTTTAAATTTAGGTATAAACCGATTTTCTTGCATACACACATTTAGAAATCCACAACGAATTGCTTCAAATCATAAGATTAACATATTAAACTTAATTAACCCTTATTAAAGAATTTTACATTTAGGTATAAACCGATTTTGTTGCATTAACACATTTAGAAATCCACAACCAATTGCTTCAAATCATTAGATTAACATATTGAACTTAATTAACCCTCATTCCAGAATTTTACATTTAGGTATAAACCGATTTTCTTGCATTTACACATTTAGAAATCCACAACGAATTGCTTCACATCATTAGCTTAACATATTGAACTTAATTAACCCTCATTCAAAAATTTTACATTTAGGTATAAACCGATTTTCTTGCATACACACATTTAGAAATCCATAAAAAGTTGTTTTAAATCATTAGCTTAACATATTAAAGTTAATTAACCCTCATTCAAAAATTTTACATTTAGGTATAAACCGATTTTCTCGCATACACACATTTAGAAATCCACAGCGGATTGCTTCAAATCATTAGATTAACATATTAAACTTAATTAACCCTCATTCAAGAATTTTACATTTAGGTATAAACCGATTTTCTTGCATTAACACATTTAGAAATCCACAACGAATTGCTTCAAATCATTAGATTAACATTTTAAACTTAATTAACCCTCATTCAAAAATTTTACATTTAGGTATAAGCCGATTTTCTTGCATACACACATTTAGAAATCCATAACGAATTGCTTCAAATCATTAGATTAACATATTAAACTTAATTAACCCTCATTCAAAAATTTTAAGTTGAGGTATAAACCGATTTTCTTGCATTAACACATTTAGAAATCCACAACGAATTGCTTCAAATCATTAGCTTAACATATTAAGCTTAATTAACCCTCATTCAAAAATTTTACATTTGGGTATAAACCGATTTTCTTGCATACACACATTTAGAAATCCATAACGAATTGCTTCAAATCATTAGATTAACATATTAAACTTAATTAACCCTCATTCAAAAATTTTAAGTTGAGGTATAAACCGATTTTCTTGCATACACACATTTAGAAATCCACAACGAATTTCTTCAAATCATTAGATTAACATATTAAACTTAATTAACCCTCATTCAAGAATTTTACATTTAGGTATAAACCGATTTTCTTGCATTTACACATTAAGAAATCCACAACGAATTGCTTCAAATCATTAGCTTAACATATTAAGCTTAATTAAGCCTCATTCAATAATTTTACATTGAAGTATAAACCGATTTTCTTGCATACACACATTTAGACATCCATAACAAGTTGCTTTAAATCATTAGCTTAACATATTAAAGTTAATTAACCCTCATTCCAGAATTTTACATTTAGGTAAAAACCGATTTTCTTGCATACACACATTAGGAAATCCATAACAAGTTGCTTCAAATCATTAGCTTAACATATTAAAGTAAATTAACCCTCATTCAAGAATTTTACATTTAAGTATAAACCGATTTTCTTGCATACACACATTTAGAAATCCATAACGAATTGCTTCAAATCATTATCTTAACATATTAAACTTAATTAACCCGCATCCCAGAATTTTACATTTGGGTATAAACCGATTTTCTTGCATACACACATTAAGAAATCTATTGCAAGTTGCTTCAAATCATTAGCTTAACATATTAAAGTTAATTTACTTTCACTCCAGAATTTTACGTATAAACCGATTTTCTTGCATACACACATTTAGAAATCCATAACAAATTGCTTCAAATCATTATCTTAACATATTAAACTTAATTAACCCGCATCCCAGAATTTTACATTTAGGTATAAACCGATTTTCTTGCATACACACATTTAGAAATCCATAATAAGTTGCTTTAAATCATTAGATTAACATATTTAACTTAATTAACCCTCATTCCAGAATTTCACACTTAGGTATAAACCGATTTTCTTGCATACACGCATTTAGAAATTCATAAGAAGTTGCTTCAAATCATTAGCTTAACATATTAAAGTTAATTAACCCTCAGTCCAGAATTTTACATTTAGGTATAAACCGATTTTCTTGCATTTACACATTTAGAAATCCACAACGAATTGCTTCAAATCATTAGCTTAACATTATAAAGTTAATTAACCCTCAGTCCAGAATTTTACATTTAGGTATAAACCGATTTTCTTGCATACACGCATTTAGAAATCCATAAGAAGTTGCTTCAAATCATTAGCTTAACATATTAAAGTTAATTAACCCTCAGTCCAGTACTTTATATTTAGGTATAAACCGATTTTCTTGCATTTACACATTTAGAAATCCACAACGAATTGCTTCAAATCATTAGACTAACATTTAAACTTAATTAACCTTCATTCAAAAATTTTACATTTAGGTATAAGCCGATTTTCATGCATACACACATTTAGAAATCCACAACGAATTGCCTCAAATCATTAGATTAACGTATTAAACTTAATTAACCATCATTCAAGAATTTTACATTTAGGTATAAGCCGATTTTCTTGCATACACACATTTAGAAATCCACAACGAATTGCTTCAAATCATTAGATTAACATATTATATTTAATTAACCTCATTCAAGAAAATTACATTTAGGTATAAACCGATTTTCTCGCATTTACACATTTAGAAATCCACAACGAATTGCTTAAGTATAAACCGATTTTCTTGCATACACACATTTAGAAATCCATAAGAAGTTGCTTCAAATCATTAGCTTAACATATTAAAGTTAATTAACCCTCAGTCCAGTATTTTATATTTAGGTATAAACCGATTTTCTTGCATTTACACATTTAGAAATCCACAACGAATTGCTTCAAATCATTAGACTTACATTTTAAACTTAATTAACCCTCATTCAAAAATTTTACATTTAGGTATAAGCCGATTTTCTTGCATACACACATTTAGAAATCCACAACGAATTGCCTCAACTCATTAGATTAACGTATTAAATTTAATTAACCCTCATTCAAGAAATTTACATGTAGGTATAAACCGATTTTCTCGCATTTACACATTTAGAAATCCACAACGAATTGCTTAAGTATAAACCGATTTTCTTGCATACACACATTTAGAAATCCACAAGAAGTTGCTTCAAATCATTAACTTAACATATTAAAGTTAATTAACCCTCAGTCCAGTATTTTATATTTAGGAATAAACCGATTTTCTTGCATTTACACATTTAGAAATCCACAACGAATTGCTTCAAATCATTAGCTTAACATATTAAGCTTAATTAACCGTCATTCAAAAATTTTACATTTAGGTATAAACCGATTTTCTTGCAATTACACATTTAGAAATCCACAACGAATTGTCTCAAATCATTAGATTAACGTATTAAACTTAATTAACCCTCATTCCAGAATTTTACATTTAGGTATAAATCGATTTTCTTGCATACACGCATTTAGAAATCCATAAGAAGTTGCTTCAAATCATTAGCTTAACATATTAAAGTTAATTAACCCTCAGTCCAGTATTTTATATTTAAGTATAAACCGATTTTCTTGCATTTACATATTTAGAAATCCACAACGAATTGCTTCAGATCATTAGACTAACATTTTAAACTTAATTAACCCTCATTCAAAAATTTTACATTTAGGTATAAGCCGATTTTCTTGCATACACACATTTAGAAATCCACAACGAATTGCCTCAAATCATTAGATTAACGTATTAAACTTAATTAACCCTCATTCAAGAATTTTACATTTAGGTATAAACCGATTTTCTTGCCTACACACATTTAGAAATCCACAACGAATTGCTTCAAATCATTAGATTAACATATTAAGCTTAATTAACCCTCATTCAAAAATTTTACATTTAGGTATAAACCGATTTTCTTGCATACATACATTTAGAAATCCATAACAAGTTGTTTTAAATCATTAGCTTAACATATTAAAGTTAATTAACCCTCATTCAAGAATTTTACATTTAGGTATAAACCGATTTTCTTGCATACACACATTTAGAAATCCACAACGAATTGCTTCAAATCATTAGATTAACATATTAAACTTAATTAACCCTCATTCAAGAATTATACGTTTAGGTATAAACCGATTTTCTTGCATTTAGACATTTAGAAATCCACAACGAATTGCTTCAAATCATTAGATTAACATATTAAACTTAATTAACCCTCATTCCAGATTTTTACATTTAGGTATAAACCGATTTTCTTGCATTTACACATTTAGAAATCCACAACGAATTGCTTCACATCATCAGCTTAACATATTGAGCTTAATTAACCCTCATTCAAAAATTTTACATTTCGGTATAAACCGATTTTCTTGCATACACACATTTAGAAATCCATAACAAGTTGTTTTAAATCATTAGATTAACATATTAAAGTTAATTAACCCTCTCAAGAATTTTACATTTAGGTATAAACCGATTTTCTTGCATACACACATTTAGAAATCCATAACGAATTGCTTCAAATCATTATCTTAACATATTAAACTTAATTAACCCTCATTCCAGAATTTTACATTTAGGTAAAAACCGATTTTCTTGCATACACACATTTAGAAATCTATTACAAGTTGCTTCAAATCATTAGCTTAACATATTAAAGTCAATTTACTCTCACTCCAGAATTTTACATTTAGGTATAAACCGATTTTCTTGCATTTACACATTTAGAAATCCATAACAAGTTGCTTTAAATCATTAGATTAACATATTAAACTTAATTAACCCTCATTCCAGAATTTTACATTTAGGTAAAAACCGATTTTCTTGCATACACACATTAAGAAATCCATAACAAGTTGTTTTAAATCAGTAGATTAACATTTTAAACTTCAATAACCCCCATTCCGGAATTTTACATTTAGTTATAAGTCGATTTTCTTGCATATACACATTCAGAAATCCACAACGAATTGCTTCAAATTATAAGATTAACATATTAAACTTAATTAACTCCCATTCAAGAATTTTACATTTAGGTATAAATCGATTTTCTTGCATACACACATTTAGAAATCCATAACAAGTTGCTTCAAATCATTAGCTTAACATATTAAACTTAATTAACCCTCATTCCAGAATTTTACATTTAGGTATAAACCGATTTTCGTGCATACACACATTTGGAAATCCATAACGAATTGCTTCAAATCATTAAATTAACATATTAAACTTAATTAACCCTCACTCAAAAATTTTAATTTTAGGTATAAACCGATTTTCTTGCATACACACATTTAGAAATCCATAACGAATTGCTTCAAATCATTAGATTAACATATTAAACTTAATTAACCCTCATTCAAAAATTTTAAGTTTGGGTATAAACCGATTTTCTTGCATACACACATTTAGAAATCCATAACAGGTTGCTTCAAATCTTTAGATTAACATATTAAACTTAACTAACCCTCATTCCAGAATTTTACATTTAGGTGTAAACCGATTTTCTTGCATATACACATTTAGAAATCCACAACGAATTGCTTCAAGTCATTAGATTAACATATTAAACTTAATTAACCCTCATTCCCGAATTTTTCGTTTAGGTATTAACCGATTTTCTTGCATATACACATTTAGAAATGTGTGAAGAAACGAATTGCTTCAAATCATTAGATTAACATATTAAACTTAATTAACCTTCATTCCCGAATTTTTCATTTAGGTATAAACCGATTTTCTTGCATACACACATTTAGAAATCCATAACAAGTTGCTTCAAATCAATAGATTAACATATTAAACTTAATTAACCCTCATTCAAGAATTTAACATTTAGGTATAAACCGATTTTCTTGCATATACACATTTAGAAATCCACAACGAATTGCTTCAAATCATTAGCTTAACATATTAAAGTTAATTAACCCTCATTCAAGAATTTTACATTTAGGTATAAACCGATTTTCTTGCATACACACATTTAGAAATCCACAACGAATTGCTTCAAGTCATTAGATTAACATACTAAACTTAATTAACCCTCATTCAAGAATTTTACAATTAGGTATAAACCGATTTTCTTGCATTTACACATTTAGGAATCCACAACGAATTGCTTCAAATCATTAGATTAACATATTAAACTTAATTAACCCTCATTCAAGAATTTAACATTTAGGTATAAACCGATTTTCTTGCATACACTCATTTAGAAATCCATAACAAGTTGCTTCAAATCATTAGATTAACATATTAAAGTTAATTAAGCCTCATTCAAGAATTTTACATTTAGGTATAAACCGATTTTCTTGCATACACACATTTAGAAATCCAAAACGAATTGCTTCAAATCATTAGATTAACATATTAAACTTAATTAACCCTCATTCAAGAATTTTACATTTCGTTATAAACCGATTTTCTTGCATACACACATTTAGAAATCTATTACAAGTTGCTTCAAATCATTAGCTTAACATATTAAAGTCAATTTACTCTCACTCCAGAATTTTACATTTAGGTATAAACCGATTTTCTTGCATTTACACATTTAGAAATCCATAACTAGTTGCTTTAAATCATTAGATTAACATATTAAACTTAATTAACCCTCATTCCAGAATTTGACATTTAGGTATAAGCCAATTTTCTTGCATACACACATTTAGAAATCCACAACGAATTGCTTCAAATCATTAGATTAACATATTAAACTTAATTAACCCTCATTCAAAAATTTTACATTTAGGTATAAACCGATTTTCTTGCATAGACACATTTAGAAATCCATAACAAGTTGTTTTAAATCATTAGCTTAACATATTAAAGTTAATTAACCCTCATTCAAGAATTTTACATTTAGGTATAAACCGATTTTCTTGCATACACACATTTAAAAATCCACAACGAATTGCTTCAAATCATTAGCTTAACACATTAAACTTAATTAACCCTCATTCAAGAATTTTACGTTTAGGTATAAACCGATTTTCTTGCATTTAAACATTTAGAAATCCACAACGAATTGCTTCAAATCACTAGATTAACATATTAGTCTTAATTAACCCTCATTCCAGATTTTTACATTTAGGTATAAACCAATTTTCTTGCATTTACACATTTAGAAATCCACAACGAATTGCTTCACATCATCAGCTTAACATATTAAGTTTAATTAACCCTCATTCAAAAATTTTACATTTCGGTATAAACCGATTTTCTTGCATACACACATTAAGAAATCTATTACAAGTTGCTTCAAATCATTAGCTTAACATATTAAAGTCAATTTACTCTCACTCCAGAATTTTACATTTAGGTATAAACCGATTTTCTTGCATTTACACATTTAGAAATCCATAACAAGTTGCTTTAAATCATTAGATTAACATATTAAACTTAATTAACCCTCATTCCAGAATTTGACATTTAGGTATAAACCGATTTTCTTGCATACACACATTTAGACATCCATAACAAGTTGCTTTAAATCATTATCTTAACATATTAAAGTTAATTAACCCTCATTCCAGAATTTTACATTTAGGTAAAAACCAATTTTCTTGCAT
>NW_024395630.1:0-14818 GCF_016617805.1 Bactrocera tryoni | reverse complement strand
CTTATATATGGTAAATTAATGATTTGAAGCAACTCAATATTGATTGCTAATTGTTTGTACACAAGAAGGTCGACTTTATACCTGAACATAAGATTGTCGAATTTTTACAAATGCACTGCCGTTAAGGCTTTATGTCAACTTCAGGAAATTGAAGAAGGTTTATTAACTTAACTATGTTAAACTAATGATTTAGGGCAATTCAATATCGACTGCTAAATGTGTATATACAAGAAAATCAATTTTACACCTGAATATAAGATTGTCGAAGTTTAACAAATGCACTGCCGTTATGGCTTTATGTCAACCTCGGTAAGTTGAAGAAAGTTAATTAACCTAAATAATTTAAATTAATGATTTAAGGCAATTCAATATCGACTGCTAAATGTGTATATACAAGAAAATCAACTCTATACCTGAATATAAGATTGTAGAATTTTTACAAATGCACTGCCGTTATGGCGTTATGTCAACTTCAGTAAGATGAGGAAGGTTAATTAACATATATTTGTTAAATTAATGATTTAAAGCAACTCAATATCGACTGCTAAATGTGTATATACACGAAAATCGACTTTATACCTGTATATAAGATTGTCGGATTATTCCAAATGCACTACCGTTATGGCTTTATGTCAACTTCAGTAAGATGAAGAAAGTTAATTAACTTAAATATGTTAAATTAATGATTTAAGGCAATTCAATATCGATTGCTTAATGTGTATATACAATAAAATCGAATTTATACCTGAATATAAGATTGTCGAATTCTTCCAAATGCACTGCCGTTATGGCTTTATGTCAACTTCAGTAAGATGAGGAAGGTTAATTAACATATATTTGTTAAATTAATGATTTAAAGCAACTCAATATCGACTGCTAAATGTGTATCTGCACGAAAATCGACTTTAAACCTGTATATAAGATTGTCGGATTATTCCAAATGCACTACCGTTATGGCTTTATGTCAACTTCGGTAAGATGAAGGAAGTTAATTAACTTAAATATGTTAAATTAATGATTTAAGGCAGATGAAGAAAGTTAATAAACTTAAATATGTTAAATTAATGATGTAAGACAATTCAATATCGACTGCTAAATGTGTATATACACGAAAATCGACTTTACACCTGAATATAAGGTTGTCGAAGTTTTACAAATGCACTGCCGTTATGGCTTTATGTCAACTTCGGTAAGATGAAGAAAGTTAATTAACCTAAATAATTTAAATTAATGATTTAAGGCAATTCAATATCGACTGCTAAATGTGTATAAACAAGAAAATCGACTTTATACCTGAATATAAGAATGTCGAATTCTTCCCAGTGCACTGCCGTTATGGCTTTATGTCAACTTCAGTAAGATGAAGAAATTTAATTAACTTAAATATGTTAAATTCATGATTTACGGCAATTCAATATTGACTCCTAAGTGTGTATATACAAGAAAATTGACTTTATACCTGAATATAAGGTTGTCGAATTCTTCGAAATGCACTGCCGTTATGGCTTTATGTCAACTTCAGTAAGATGAAGAGTTTAATTAACTTAAATATGTTAAATTAATGATTTGAAGCAATAAAACAAGAAAGTCGACTTTATATCTGAACATAAGATTGTCGATTTGTTCCAACTGCATTGCCGTTATGGCTTCATGTCAACTTCAGGAAGATGAAAAAGGTTAATTAACTTAAATATGTTAAACTATGATTTGAAGCAACTCAATATCGATTACTTAATGTGTATATACAAGAAAGTCGACTTTATACCTGAACATAAGCTTGTCGGATTATTCCAAATGCAGTGCCGTTATGGCTTTATGTCATCTTCAGTAAGATGAAGAAAGTAAATTAACTTAATTATGTTAAATTAATGAATTGAAGTAACTTAATATCGAGTATTAAATGCGTTTATACAACAAAATTTACTTTATACCTGAATATAAGATTGTCGGATTCTTCCAAATGCACTGCCGTTATGGCTTTATGTCAACTTCGGTAAGATGAAGTATGTTAATTAACTTTAATATGTTAAATCAATTATTTGAAGCAACTCAATGTCGATTGCTAAATGTGTATAAACAAGAAATTTGACTTTATAGCTGAACATAAGATTGTTGATGTCTTCCAACTGCATTGCCGTTATGGCTTCATGTCAACTTAAGTAAGATGAAGAAAGTTAATTAACTTAAATATGTTAAATTAATGATTTAAGGCAATTCAATGTCGACTGCTAAATGTGCATAAACAAGAAAATCGACTTGTGACTAAATATAAGATTGTTGAATTCTTCCAAATGCACTGCCGTTATGGCTTATGACAGCTTCGGTAAGATGAAGAAGAATTAACTTAAGCATGTTAAACTAATGATTTGAAGCAACTCAATATCGACTGCTAAATGTGCATAAACAAGAAAATCGACTTGTGCTTAAATATAAGATTGTTGAATTCTTCCAAATGCACTGCCGTTATGGCTTTATGTCAACTTCGGTAAGATGAAGAAAGTTAATTAACTTAAATCTGTTAAATTAATGACTTCAGGCAATTCAATATCGACTACTAAATGTGTATATACAAGAAAATCGACTTTATATCTGAATACAAGAATGTCGAACTCTCCCAAATGCACTGCCGTTATAGCTTTATGTCAACTTCAGTTAGATTCGGAAGGTTAATTAACTTAAATATGTTAAATTAATGATTTAAAGCAACACAATGTCCACTGCTAAATGTGTATATACAAGAAAAGGGACTTTATACCTGCATATAAGATTGTCGAATTATTCCAAATGCACTGCCGTTATGGCTTTATGTCAACTTCAGTAAGATGAGGAAAATTTACTAACTTAAATATGTTAAATTAATGATTTAAGGCAATTCCATATCGACTGCTGAGTGTGTATATATAAGAAAACCGACTTTATACCTGAATATAAGATTTTCGAATTCTTCCAAATGCACTGCCGTTATGGCTTTATGTCAACTTCAGTAAGATGAAGAAGAATTAACTTAAATATGTTAAATTAATGAATTGAAGTAACTTAATATCGAGTATTAAATGCGTTTATACAACAAAATTTACTTTAAACCTGAATATAAGATTGTCGAATTATTCCAAATGCACTGCCGTTATAGCTTTATGTCACTTCAGTTAGATTCGGAAGGTTAATTAACTTAAATATGTTAAATTAATGATTTAAAGCAACACAATGTCCACTGCTAAATGTGTATATAAAAGAAAAGGGACTTTATACCTGCATATAAGATTGTCGATTTCTTCCCATTGCATTTCCGTTATGGCTTCATGTCAACTTAAGTAAGATGAAGAAAGTTAATTAACTTAAATATGTTAAATTAATGATTTAAGGCAATTCAATGTCGACTGCTAAATGTGCATAAACAAGAAAATCGACTTGTGACTAAATATAAGATTGTTGAATTCTTCCAAATGCACTGCCGTTATGGCTTTATGACAGCTTCGGTAAGATGAAGAAGAATTAACTTAAGCATGTTAAACTAATGATTTGAAGCAACTCAATATCGACTGCTAAATGTGCATAAACAAGAAAATCGACTTGTGCTTAAATATAAGATTGTTGAATTCTTCCAAATACACTACTACTTCAATAAGATGAAGAAGAATTAACTTAAGCATGTTAAACTGATGATTTGAAGCAACTCAATATCGACTGGTAAATGTGCATAAACAAGAAAATCGACTTGTGCTTAAATATAGGATTGTTGAATTCTTCCAAATACACTGCCGTTATGGCTTTATGACAGCTTCGGTAAGATGAAGAAGAATTAACTTAAATATGTTAAATTAATGAATTGAAGTAACTTAATATCGAGTATTAAATGCGCTTATACAACAAAATTTACTTTATACCTGAATATAAGATAGTCGAATTCTTCCAAATGCACTGCCCTTGTGGCTTTATGTCAACTTCAGTAAGATGAGGAAGGTTAATTAACATAAATATGTTAAATTAATGATTTAAAGCAACCCAATATCGACTGCTAAATGTGTATATACACGAAAATCGACTTTATACCTGAACAAAAGAAAGTCGAATTCTTCCAAATGCACTTCCGTTATGGCTTTATGTCAACTTTGGTAAGATGAAGAAGTAAAATTGACTTAAGTATGTTAAACTAATGATTTAAGGCAATTCAATATCGATTGCTAAATGTGTAATCACAAGAAAGTCGACTTTATACTTGAACATAAGATTGTTGATTTCTTCAAACTGCATTGCCGTTATGGCTTTATGTCACCTCCGGTAAGATAAAAAAGGCTAGTTAACTTATATATGGTAAATGAATGACTTGAAGCAACTCAATATTGATTGCTAATTGCTTATACACAAGAAAGTCGACTTAATACTTGAACATAAGTTTGTCGAATTTTTACAAATGCACTGCCGTTATGGCTTTATGCCAACTTCAGGAAGATAAAGAAGGTTAATTAACTTAAATATGTTAAATAAATGATTTAAGGCAATTCAATATCGACTGCTGAGTATGTATATATAAGAAAACCGACTTTATACCTGCCGTTAGCACTGCCGTTATGGCTTTATGTCAACTTCAGTAAGATGAGGAAGGTTAATTAACATAAATATGTTAAATTAATGATTTAAAGCAACTCAATATCGACTGCTAAATGTGTATATACACGAAAATCGACTTTATACCTGAACATAAGAAAGTCGAATTCTTCCAAATGCACTGCCGTTATGGCTTTATGTCAACTTCAGTAAGATGAAGAAAGTTAATTAACTTAAATATATTATGTATATTAATGATTTGAAGCAACCCAATATCGATTGCTAAATGTGTAATCACAAGAAAGTCGACTTTATAGCTGAACATAAGATTGTTGATTTCTTCAAACTGCATTGCCGTTATGGCTTTATGTCAACTCCGGTAAGATGAAGAAGGCTAATTAATTTAAATATGTTAAATTAATGATTTGAAGCAACTCAATGTAGATTGCTAAATGTGTATACACAAGAAAGTCGACTTTATACCTGAACATAAGTTTGTCGGATTCTTCCAAATGCACTGCCGTTTTGGCTTTACGTCAACTTCAGTAAGGTGAGGAAGGTTAGTTAACTTAAATATGTTAAATTAATGATTTGAAGCAACTCAATGTATATTGCTAAATGTGTATACACAAGAAAATCGACTTTATACCTGAACATAAGATTGTCGAATTTTTACAAATGCACTGCCGTTAAGGCTTTATGTCAACTTCAGGAAATTGAAGAAGATTAATTAACTTAACTATGATAAACTAATGATTTAGGGCAATTCAATATCGACTGCTAAATGTGTATATACAAGAAAATCAACTTTACACCTGAATATAAGATTGTCGAAGTTTTACAAATGCACTGCCGTTATGGCTTTATGTCAACTTCGGTAAGATGAAGAAAGTTAATTAACCTAAATAATTTAAATTAATGATGTAAGACAATTCAATATCGACTGCTAAATGTATATATACAAGAAAATTTACTTTATAACTGAATATAAGATTGTCGAATGCTTCCAAATGCACGGCCGTTATGGCTTTATGTCAACTTCAGTAAGATGAAGAAAATAAACTAACTTAATTATGTTAAATTAATGATTTGAAGCAATGCAATATCGACTGCTAAATGTGTATATACAAGAAAATCGACGTTATACCTGTAACTTCAATAAGAATGTCGAATTCTTCCAAATGCACTGCCGTTATGGCTTTATGTCAACTTCAGTAAGATGAAGACAGTTAATTAACTTAAATATGTTAAATTAATGATTTAAGGCAATTCAATATCGACAACTAAATGTGTATATACAAGATAATCGACTTTATATCTAAATATAAGAATGTCGAACTCTACCAAATGCACTGCCGTTATAGCTTTATGTCAACTTCACTAAGATGCGGAAGGTTAATTAACTTAAATATGTTAAATTAATGATTTAAAGCAACACAATGTCCATTGCTAAATGTGTATATACAAGAAAATGGACTTTATACCTGAGTATAAGATTGTCGAATTTTTAGAAATGCACTGCCGTTATGGCTTTATGTCAACTTCAGTAAGATGAAAAACATAATTAACTTAAATATGTTAAATTAATGATTTAAGGCAATTCAATATCGACTGCTAAGTGTGTATATATAAGAAACCCGACTTTATACCTGAATATAAGATTGTCGAATTCTTCCAAGTGCACTGCCGTTATGGCTTTATGTCAACTTCAGTAAGATGAAGAAAGTTAATTAACTTAAATATATTATGTATATTAATGATTTGAAGCAACTCAGTATCGATTGGTAAATGTGTAATCACAAGAAAGTCGACTTTATACTTGAACATAAGATTGTTGATTTCTTCAAACTGCATTGCCGTTTTGGCTTTATGTAAACTCCGGAAGGATGAAAAAGGCTAATTAATTTAAATATATTTAATTAATGATTTGAAGCAACTCAATGTAGATTGCTAAATGTGTATACACAAGAAAGTCGACTTTATACCCTGAACATAAGATTGTCGAATTTTTACAAATGCACTGCCGTTAAGGCTTTATGTCAACTTCAGGAAATTGAAGAAGGCTAATTAACTTAACTATGTTAAACTAATGATTTAGGGCAATTCAATATCGACTGCTAAACGTGTATATACAAGAAAATCAACTTTACACCTGAATATAAGATTGTCGAAGTTTTACAAATGCACTGCCGTTATGGCTTTATGTCAACTTCGGTAAGATGAAGAAAGTTAATTAACCTAAATAATTTAAATTAATGATTTAAGGCAATTCAATATCGACTGCTAAATGTGTATAAACAAGAAAATCGACTTTATACCTGAATATAAGTTTGTCGAATTTTTACAAATGCACTGCCGTTATGGCGTTATGTCAACTTCGGTAAGATGAAGGAAGTTAATTAACTTAAATATGTTAAATTAATGATGTAAGACAATTCAATATCGACTGCTAAATGTGTATATACAAGATAATTTACTTTATAACTGAATATAAGATTGTCGAATGCTTCCAAATGCACGGCCGTTATGGCTTTATGTCAACTTCAGTAAGATGAAGAAAGTAAACTAACTTAATTATGTTAAATTAATGATTTGAAGCAATTCAATATCGACTGCTAAATGTGTATATACAAGAAAATCGACGTTATACCTGTAACTTCAATAAGAATGTCGAATTCTTCCAAATGCACTGCCGTTATGGCTTTATGTCAACTTCAGTAAGATGAAGACAGTTAATTAACTCAAATATGTTAAATTAATGACTTAAGGCATTTCAGTATCGACAACTAAATGTGTATATACAAGATAATCGACTTTATATCTGAATATAAGAATGTCGAACTCTACCAAATGCACTGCCGTTATAGCTTTATGTCAACTTCACTAAGATGCGGAAGGTTAATTAACTTAAATATGTTAAATTAATGATTTAAAGCAACACAATGTCCACTGCTAAATGTGTATATACAAGAAAATGGACTTTATACCTGAGTATAAGATTGTCGAATTTTTACAAATGCACTGCCGTTATGGCTTTATGTCAACTTCAGTAAGATGAAGAAACATAATTAATTTAAATATGTTAAATTAATGATTTAAGGCAATTCAATATCGACTGCTAAATGTGTATATACAAGAAAATCGACTTTATACCTGAATATAAGAATGTCAAATTCTTCCAAATGCACTGGCGTTATGGCTTTATGTCAACTTCAGTAAGATGAAGAAAGTTAATTAAGTTAAATATGTTAAATTAATGATTTGAAGCAATTCAATATCGACTGCTAAATGTGTATATACAAGAAAATCGACGTTATACCTGTATATAGGATTGCCGGTTTCTGCCGAATGCCCTGCCGTTATGGCTTTATGTAAACTTCAGTAAGATGAAGAAGCATGATTAACTTAAATATATTAAATTTATGATTTGAAGTAACTCAATATCGATTGCTAAATGTGTATATACAAGAAAATCGATTTTATACCTGAATATAAGAATGTCGAGTTCTTCCAAATATACTGCCGTTATGGCTTTATGTCAACTTCAGTAAGATGAAGAAAGTTAATAAACTTAAATACATTAAATTAATGATTTAAAGCAATTCAATATCGACTGCTAAATGTGTATATACAAGAACATCGACTTTATACCTGAACATAAGAAAGTCGAATTCTTCCAAATGCACTGCCGTTATGGCTTTATGTCAACTTCGGTAAGATGAAGAAGTAAAATTAACTTAAGTATGTTAAGCTAATGATTTGAAGCAACTCAATATTGATTGCTAAATGTGTAATCACAAGAAAGTCGACTTTATAGCTGAACATAAGATTGTTGATTTCTCCCAACTGCATTGCCGTTATGGCTTTATGTCAACTCCGGTAAGATGAAGAAGGCTAATTAACTTATATATGGTAAATTAATGATTTGAAGCAACTCAATATTGATTGCTAATTGTTTATACACAAGAAAGTCGACTTTATACATGAACATAAGATTGTCGAATTTTTACAAAAGCACTGCCGTTATGGCTTTATGCCAACTTCAGTAAGATGAGGAAGGTTTATTTACTTAAATATGTTAAATTAATGATTTAAGGCAATTCCATATCGACTGCTAAGTGTGTATATACAAGAAAACTTACTTTATACCTGAATATAAGATTGTTGAATTATTCCAAATGCACTGCCGTTATGGCTTTATGTCAACTTCAGTAAGATGAAGAAAGTTAATTAACTTAAATTTGTTAAATTATTGATTTGAAGCAATTCAATATCGACTGCTAAGTGTGTATATAGAAGAAAATTTACTTTATACCTGAATATAAGATTGTCGAATTTTTCCAAATGCAGTGCCGTTATGGCTGTATGTCAACTTCTGTAAGATGAAGAAAGTTAATTAACTTAGATATGTTAAATTAATGATTTAAGGCAATTCAATATCGACTGCTAAATGTGTATGTACACGAAAATCGACTTTATACTTGAACATAAGATTGTTGATTTCTTCAAACTGCATTGCCGTTATGGCTTTATGTCAACTCCGGTAAGATGAAGAAGGCTAATTAATTTAAATACGTTAAATTAATGATTTGAAGCAACTCAATGTAGATTGCTAAATGTGTATACACAAGAAAATCGACTTTATACCTGAACATAAGATTGTCGAATTTTTACAAATGCACTGCCGTTAAGGCTTTATGTCAATTTCAGGAAATTGAAGAAGGTTAATTAACTTAACTATGTTAAACTAATGATTTAGGGCAATTCAATATCGACTGCTAAATGTGTATATACAAGAACATCGACTTCATACCTGAATATAAGAATGTCGAATTCTTCCTAATGCACTGCCGTTATGGCTTTATGTCAACTTCGGTAAGATGAAGAAATTTAATTAACTTAAATATGTTAAATTAATGATTTACGGCAATTCAATATTGACTTCTAAGTGTGAATATACAAGAAAATCTACTTTATACCTGAATATAAGATTGTCGGTTTGTTCCAACTGCATTGCCGTTATGGCTTCATGTCAACTTCAGGAAGATGAAAAAGGTTAATAAACTTAAATATGTTAAACTAATGATTTGAAGCAACTCAATATCGATTACTTAATGTGTATGTACAAGAAAGTCGACTTTATACCTGAACATAAGCTTGTCGGATTATTCCAAATGCAGCGCCGTTATGGCTTTATGTCATCTTCAGTAAGATGAAGAAAGTAAATTAACTTAATTATGTTAAATTAATGATTTGAAGCATCTCAATATCGATTGCTAAGTGTGTATACACAAGAAAGTCGACTTTATACCTGAACATAAGATTGTCGATTTCTTCCCACTGCATTTCCGTTATGGCTTCATGTCAACTTCAGGCAGACGAAGAAGGTTAATTAACTTAAGTATATTAAACTAATGATTTGAAGCAACTCAATATCGACTGCTAATTGTGCATAAACATGAAAATCGACTTGTGCCAAAATATAAGGTTGTTGAATTCTTCCAAATGCACTGCCGTTATGGCTTTATGACAGCTTCGTTAAGATGAAGAAGAATTAACTTAAATATGTTAAAGTAATGATTTAAAGCAACTCAATATCGACTGCTAAATGTGTATATACAAGAAAGTCGACTTTATACCTGAATATGAGAATGTCGAATTCTTCCAAACGCACTGCCGTTATGGCTTTATGTCAACTTCAGTAAGATGAGGAAGGTTAATTAACTTAAATATGTTAAATTAATGATTTAAAGCAACTCAATATCGTCTGCAAAATGTGCATAAACAAGAAAATCGACTTTGTGCCTAAATATAAGATTGTTGAATTCTTCCAAATGCACTGCCGTTATGGCTTTATGACAGCTTCGGTAAGATGAAGAAGAATTAACTTAAATATGTTAAAGTAATGATTTGAAGTAACTTAATATGGAGTATTAAATGCGTATATACAACAAAATTTACTTTATACCTGAATATAAGATTGTCGCATTCTTCCAAATGCACTGCCGTTATGGCTTTATGGCAACTTCGGTAAGATGAAGAACGTTAATTAACTTAAATATGTTAAATTAATGATTTAAGGCAATTCAATATCGACTGCTAAATGTGTATATACAAGAAAGTCGACTTTATACCTCAATATAAGAATGTCAAATTCTTCCAAAAGCCTTGGCGTTATGGCTTTATGTCAACTTCAGTAAGATGAAGAAAGTTAATTAAGTTAAATATGTTAAGTTAATGGCTTAAGGCAATTCAATATCGACTACTAAATGTGTATATACAAGAAAATTGACTTTATATCTGAATATAAGAATGTCGAACTCTACCAAATGCACTGCCGTTATAGCTTTATGTCAACTTCAGTAAGATGCGGAAGGTTAATTAACTTAAATATGTTAAATTAATGATTTAAAGCAACACAATATCGATTGCTAAATGTGTACAAACAAGAAAATCGACTTTATACCTGAATATAAGAATGTCGAATTCTTCCAAATGCACTGCCGTTATGGCTTTATGGCAACTTCGGTAAGATAAAGAAAGTTAGATAACTTAATTATGTTAAATTAATGATTTGAAGCAACTCAATATCGATTGCTAAGTGTGTATACACAAGAAAGTCGACTTTATACACTGCATTGCCGTTACGGCTTCACGTCAACTTCAGGAAGACGAAGAAGGTTAATTAACTGAAGTATGTTAAACTAGTGATTTAAAGCAACTCAATATCGAAATGTGCATAAACAAGAAAATCGACTTTTTGCCTAAATATAAGATTGTTGAATTCTTCCAAACATACTGCCGTTATGGCTTTATGACAGCTTCGGTAAGATGAAGAAGAATTAACTTAAATATGTTAAAGTAATGATTTGAAGTAAATGTGTGTATACAAGAAAATAGACTTTGTATATACAAGAAAATGGACTTTATACCTGAGTATAAGATTGTCAAATTTTTACAAATGCACTGCCGTTATGGCTTTATGTCAACTTCAGTAAGGTGAAGCAACATAATTAACTTAAATATGTTAAATTAATGATTTAAGGCAATTCAATATCGTCTGGTAAATGTGTATATACAAGAAAATCGACTTTATACCTGAATATAAGAATGTCAAATTCTTCCAAATGCACGGCCGTTATGGCTTTATGTCAACTTCAGTAAGATGAAGAAGGCTAGTTAACTTAAATATGTTAAATTAATGATTTGAAGCAACTCAATATCGATTGCTAAATGTGTACAAACAAGAAAATCGACTTTATACCTGAATATAAGAATGTCGAATTCTTCCAAATGCACTGCCGTTATGGCTTTATGGCAACTTCGGTAAGATGAAGAACGTTCATTAAGTTAAATATGTTAAGTTAATGATTTGAAGCAATTCAATATCGACTGCTAAATGTGTATGTACAAGAAAATCGACGTTATACCTGTATAGAGGATTGCCGGTTTCTTCCGAATGCACTGCCGTTATGGCTTTATCTCAACTTCAGTAAGATGAAGAAGCATGATTAACTTAGATATATTAAATTTATGATTTGAAGTAACTCAATATCGATTGCTAAATGTGTAATCACAAGAAAGTCGACTCTATACCTGAACATAAGATTGTTGATTTCTTCCAACTGCATTGCCGTTATGGCTTTATGTCAAATCCGGTAAGATGAAGAAGGCCAATTAACTTAAATATGTTAAATTAATGTTTTAAGGCAATTCAATATCGACTGCAAAATGTGTATATACATGAAAATCGACTTTATACCTGAACATAAGATTGCTGATTTCTTCAAACTGCATTGCCGTTATGGCCTTATGTCAACTCCGGTAAAATGAAGAAGGCTAATTATCTTAAATATGGTAAATTAGTGATTTAAGGCAATTCAATATCGACTGCTTAATGTGTATATACAAGAAAATAGACTTTATACTTGAATATAAGAATGTCGAATTCTTCCAAATGCACTGCAGTTATGGCTTTATGTCAACCTTGGTAAGATAAAGAAAGTTAGATAACTTAATTATGTTAAATTAATGATTTGAAGCAACTCAATATCGATTGCTAAGTGTGTATACACAAGAAAGTCGACTTTGTACACTGCATTGCCGTTACGGCTTCATGTCAACTTCAGGAAGACGAAGAAGGTTAATTAACTGAAGTATGTTAAACTAGTGATTTAAAGCAACTCAATATCGAAATGTGCATAAACAAGAAAATCGACTTTTTGCCTAAATATAAGATTGTTGAATTCTTCCAAACATACTGCCGTTATGGCTTTATGACAGCTTCGGTAAGATGAAGAAGAATTAACTTAAATATGTTAAAGTAATGATTTGAAGTAACTTAATATCGAGTATTAAATGCGTATATACAACAAAATTGACTTTATACCTGAATATAAGATTGTCGCATTCTTCCAAATGCACTGCCGTTATGGCTTTATGGCAACTTCGGTAAGATGAATAAAGTAAACTAACTTAATTATGTTAAATTAATGATTTGAAGCAATTCAATATCGACTGCTAAATGTGTATATACAAGAAAATCGACCTTATATCTGAATATAAGAATGTCGAACTCTACCAAATGCACTGCCGTTATAGCTTTATGTCAACTTCAGTAAGATGCGGAAGGTTAATTAACTTAAATATGTTAAATTAATGATTTAAAGCAACACAATGTCCACTGCTAAATGTGTATATACAAGAAAATGGACTTTATACCTGAATATAAGAATGTCGAATTCTTCCAAATGAACTGCCGTTATGGCTCTATGTCAACTCCGGCAAGATGAAGAAGGCTATTTAACTTAAATATGTTAAATTAATGATTTAAGGCAATTCAATATCGACTAATAAATGTGTATATACAAGAACATCGACTTCATACCTGAATATAAGATTGCGAATTTTTACAAATGCACTGCCGTTATGGCTTTATGTCAACTTCAGTAAGATGAGGAAAGTTAATTAACTTAAATATGTTAAAGTAATGATTTAAGGCAATTCAATTCGACTGCTTAATGTGTATATACAAGAAAATCGACTTTATACCTGAATATAAGAATGCGAATTTTTACAAATGCACTGCCGTTATGGCTTTATGTCAACTTCAGTAAGATGAAGAAACATAATTAACTTAAATATGTTAAATTAATGATTTAAGGCAATTCAATATCGACTGCTAAATGTGTATATACAAGAAAATCGACTTTATACCTGAATATAAGAATGTCAAATTCTTCCAAATGCCTTGGCGTTATGGCTTTATGTCAACTTCAGTAAGATGAAGAAAGTTAATTAAGTTAAATATGTTAAGTTAATGATTTGAAGCAATTCAATATCGACTGCTAAATGTGTATATACAAGAACATCGACATCATACCTGAATATAAGAATGTCGAATTCTTCCGAATGCACTGCCGTTATGGGTTTTTGTCAACTTCGGTAAGATGAAGAAATTTAATTAACTTAAATATATTAAATTTATGATTTGAAGTAACTCAATATCGATTGCTAAATGTGTATATACAAGAAAATCGATTTTATACCTGAATATAAGAATGTCGAGTTCTTCCAAATATACTGCCGTTATGGCTTTATGTCAACTACAGTAAGATGAAGAAAGTTAATTAACTTAAATATGTTAAATTAATGATTTAAGGCAATTCAATATCGACTGCTAAATGTGTATATACATGAAAATCGACTTTATACCTGAATATAAGATTGTCGAATTCTTCCAAATGCACTGCCGTTATGGCTCTATGTCAACTCCGGTAAGATGAAGAAAGTTAATTAACTTAAATCTGTTAACGTAATGATTTAAGGCAATTCAATATCGACTGCTATATGTGCATATAGAAGAACATCAACTTTATACCTGAATATAAGAATGTCGAATTCTTCCAAATACACTGCCGTTATCTCTTTATGTCAACTTCAGTAAGATGAAGAATCATAATTAGCTTAAATATGTTAAATTAATGATTTAAGGCAATTCAATATCGACTGATAAATGTGTATATACAAGAAAATCGACTTTATAACTGAGTAAAAGAATGTCGAATTCTTCCAAATGCACTGCCGTTATGGCTTTATGTCAACTTCGGTAAGATGAAGAAGTTTAATTAACTTAAGCATGTTAAATTAGTGATTTAAAGCAACTCAATATTGACTGATAAATGTGTATATACAAGAACATCGACTTTATACCTGAATATAAGAATGTCGAATTCTTTCAAATGCACTGCCATTATGGCTTTATGTCAACTTC
>NW_024395629.1:0-11601 GCF_016617805.1 Bactrocera tryoni | reverse complement strand
TGATTTAAAGCAACTTGATATGGATTTCTAAATGTGTATATGCAAGAAAATCGGTTATATACCTAAATGTAAAATTGTGGAATTTTTCCCAATGCACTGCCATTTTGGTTTTATGCCAACTGCTGTAAGATGAAGCAGGGTAATTAACTTTAATATGTGAAGCTAATGATTTGAAGCAATTCTTGGTGGATTTCTAAATGTGTATATGCATGAAAATCTGTTTTATACCTAAATGTAAAATTCTGTAATTTTTTCCAATGCACTGTCGTTTTGGCCTTATGCCAACTTGAGTAAGATGGTGAGGGTTAATTAACTTTAATATGTGACCCTAATGATTTAAAGCAACTTGATATGGATTTCTAAATGTGTATATGCAAGAAAATCGGTTTTATACCTAAATGTAAAATTGTGGAATTTTTCCCAATGCATTTTCGTTTTGGTTTTATGCCAACTGCTGTAAGATGAAGAAGGGTAATTAACTTTAATATGTTAAGCTTATGATTTAAGGCAACTTGATATGGATTTCTAAATGTGTACATGCAAGAAAATCGGTTTTATAACTAAATGTAAAGTTCTGGAATTTTTCCAAATGCACTGCTGTTTTGGCCTTATGCCAACTTCAGTAAGATGAAGAAGGTTAAATAACTTTAATATGTGACGCTAATGGTTTAAAGTAACTTGATATGGATTTCTAAATGTGTATATGCAAGAAAATCGGTTTTATACCTACATGTAAAATTGTGGAATTTTTCCCAATGCATTGTCCTTTTGGTTTTATGCCACCTGCTGTAAGATGAAGAAGGGTAATTAACTTTAATATGTGAAGCCAATAATTTGAAGCAATTCTTGGTGGATTTCTAAATGTGTATATGCTAGAAAGTCGGTTTTATACTTAAATGTAAAATTAAGGAATTTCTCCCAATGCACTGTCGTTTTGGCTTTATGCCAACTTGAGTAAGATGGTGAGGGTTAATTAACTTTAATATGTTAAGCTAATGATCTAAAGCAACTTGATATGGATTTCTAAATGTGTATATGCAAAAAAATCGGTTTTATACCTAAATGTAAAATTGTGGAATTTTTCCCAATGCACTGTCGTTTTTGTTTTATGCCAACTTCAGTAAGATGAAGAAGGTTAATTAACTTTAATATGTTAAGCTAACGGTTTGAGGAAACTTGATATGGATTTCTAAATGTGTATATGCAAGAAAATCGGTTTTATACCTAAATGTAAAATTGTGGAATTTTTCCCAATGCACTCTCCTTTTGGTTTTATGCCAACTGCTGTAAGATGAAGAAGGGTAATTAACTTTAATATGTGAAGCTTATGATTTAAGGCAACTTGATATGGATTTCTAAATGTGTACATGCAAGAAAATCGGTTTTATACCTAAAAGAAAAATTGTGGAATTTTTCCAAGTGCACTGTCATTTTGGCTTTATGCCAACTTCAGTAAGATGAAGATGGTTAATTAACTTTAATATGTGAAGCTAATGATTTAAAGCAACTTGATATGGATTTCTAAATGTGTATATGCAAGAAAATCGGTTTTATAACAAAATGTAAAGTTCTGGAATTTTTCCAAATGTACTGCCGTATTGGCTTTATGCCAACTTCAGTAAGATGAAGAAGGTTAATTAACTTTAATATGTGACGCTAATGATTTAAAGCAATTCGTTGTGGATTTCTTAATGTGTATATGCAAGAAAATCGGTTTTATACCTGAATGTAAAGTTCTGTAATTTTTCCCAATGCACTGTCATTTTGGCTTTATGCCAACTTAACTTTAATATGTGAAGCTTATGATTTAAGGCAACTTGATATGGATTTCTAAATGTGTACATGCAAGAAAATCGGTTTTATACCTAAAAGAAAAATTGTGGAATTTTTCCAAATGCACTGTCATTTTGGCTTTATGCCAACTTCAGTAAGATGGTGAAGGTTAATTACCTTTAATATGTGAAGCCAATGATTTGAAGCAACTTGATATGGATTTCTAAATGTGTATATGCAAGAAAATCGGTTTTATAACTAAATGTAAAGTTCTGGAATTTTTCCAAATGCACTGCTGTTTTGGCCTTATGCCAACTTCAGTAAGATGAAGAAGGGTAATTAACTTTAATATGTTAAGCTTATGATTTAAGGCAACTTGATATGGATTTCTAAATGTGTACATGCAAGAAAATCGGTTTTATAACTAAATGTAAAGTTCTGGAATTTTTCCAAATGTACTGCCGATTTGGCTTTATGCCAACTTGAGTAAGATGAAGAAGGTTAAATAACTTTAATATGTGACGCTAATGGTTTAAAGCAACTTGATATGGATTTTTTAATGTGTATATGCAAGAAAATCGGTTTTATACCTAAATGTAAAATTGTGGAATTTTCCGAATGAACTGCCGATTTGGCTTTATGCTAACTTGAGTAAGATGGTGAGGGTTAATTAACTTTAATATGTTAAGCTAACGATTTGAGGCAACTTGATATGGATTTGTAAATGTGTATATGCAAGAAAATCGGTTATATACCTAAATGTAGAATTGTGGAATTTTTCCCAATGCACTGTCCTTTTGGTTTTATGCCAACTGCTGTAAGATGAAGAAGGGTAATTAACTTTAATATGTGAAGCTAATGATTTAAGGCAACTTGATATGGATTTCTAAATGTGTACATGCAAGAAAATCGGTTTTATACCTAAAAGAAAAATTGTGGAATTTTTCCAAATGCACTGTCATTTTGGCTTTATGCCAACTTCAGTAAGATGAAGATGGTTAATTAACTTTAATATGTGAAGCTAATGATTTAAAGCAACTTGATATGGATTTCTAAATGTGTATATGCAAGAAAATCGGTTTTATAACTAAATGTAAAGTTCTGGAATTTTTCCAAATGTACTGCGTATTGGCTTTATGCCAACTTCAGTAAGATGTAGAAGGTTAATTAACTTTAATATGTGACCCTAATGATTTACAGAAACTTGATATGGATTTCTAAATGTGCACATGCAAGAAAATCGGTTTTATGCCTAAATTTAAAATTCCGGAATTTTCCAAATGCACTGCCGATTTGGCTTTATGCCAACTTCAGTAAGATGAAGAAGGTTAAATAACTTTAATATGTGACGCTAATGATTTAAAGCACTTGATATGGATTTTTAAATGTGTATATGCAAGAAAATCGGTTTTATACCTAAATGTAAAATTGTGGAATTTTCCAAATGAACTGCCGATTTGGCTTTATGCCAACTTGAGTAAGATGGTGAGGGTTAATTAACTTTATTATGTTAAGCTAACGATTTGAGGCAACTTGATATGGATTTCTAAATGTGTATATGCAAGAAAATCGGTTATATACCTAAATGTAAAGTTGTGGAATTTTTCCCAATGCACTGTCCTTTTGGTTTTATGCCAACTGCTGTAAGATGAAGAAGGGTAATTAACTTTAATATGTGAAGCTTATGATTTAAGGCAACTTGATATGGATTTCTAAATGTGTACATGCAAGAAAATCGGTTTTATACCTAAAAGAAAAATTGTGGAATTTTTCCAAATGCACTGCCGATTTGGCTTTATGCCAACTTCAGTAAGATGGAGAAGGTTAATTACCTTTAATATGTGAAGCTGATGATTTGAAGCAACTTGATATGGATTTCTAAATGTGTATATGCAAGAAAATCGGTTTTATACCTAAATGTAAAATTGCGGAATTTTTCCAAATGCACAGTCATTTTGGCTTTATGCCAACTTCAGTAAGATGAAGAGGGTTAATTAACTTTAATATGTGAAGCTAATGATTTAAAGCAACTTGATATGGATTTTTAAATGTGTATATGCAAGAAAATCGGTTTTATAACTAAATGTAAAGTTCTGGAATTTTCTCCAAATGCACTGCCGATTTGGCTTTATGCCAACTTGAGTAAGATGGTGAGGGTTAATTAACTTTAATATGTTAAGCTAACGATTTGAGGCAACTTGATATGGATTTCTAAATGTGTATATGCAAGAAAATCGGTTTTATACCTAAATGTAAAATTGTGGAATTTTCCAAATGCACTGCCGATTTGGCTTTATGCCAATTTGAGTAAGATGGTGAGGGTTAATTAACTTTAATATGTTAAGCTAACGATTTGAGGCAACTTAATATGGATTTCTAAATGTGTATATGCAAGAAAATCGGTTATATACCTAAATGTAAAATTGTGGAATTTTTCCCAATGCATTGTCGTTTTGGTTTTATGCCAACTGCTGTAAGATGAAGAAGGGTAATTAACTTTAATATGTTAAGCTTATGATTTAAGGCAACTTGATATGGATTTCCAAATGTGTACATGCAAGAAAATCGGTTTTATAACTAAATGTAAAGTTCTGGAATTTTTCCAAATGTACTGCCGCTTTGGCTTTATGCCAACTTGAGTAAGATGAAGAAGGTTAAATAACTTTAATATGTGACGCTAATGGTTTAAAGCAACTTGATATGGATTTTTTAATGTGTATATGCAAGAAAATCGGTTTTATACCTAAATGTAAAATTGTGGAATTTTGCAAATGAACTGCCGATTTGGCTTTATGCCAACTTGAGTAAGATGGTGAGGGTTAATAAACTTTAATATGTTAAGCTAACGATTTGAGGCAACTTGATATGGATTTCTAAATGTGTATATGCAAGAAAATCGGTTATATACCTAAATGTAAAATTGTGGAATTTTTCCCAATGCACTGTCCTTTTGGTTTTATGCCAACTGCTGTAAGATGAAGAAGGGTAATTAACTTTAATATGTGAAGCTTATGATTTAAGGCAACTTGATATGGATTTCTAAATTTGTACATGCAAGAAAATCGGTTTTATACCTAAAAGAAAAATTGTGGAATTTTTCCAAATGCACTGTCATTTTGGCTTTATGCCAACTTCAGTAAGATGAAGATGGTTAATTAACTTTAATATGTGACGCTTATGATTTAAAGCAACTTGATATGGATTTCTAAATGTGTATTTGCAAGAAAATCGGTTGTATAACTAAATGTAAAGTTCTGGAATTTTTCCCAATGCACTGTCCTTTTGGTTTTATGCCAACTGCTGTAAGATGAAGAAGGGTAATTAACTTTAATATGTGAAGCTTATGATTTAAGGCAACTTGATATGGATTTCTAAATGTGTACATGCAAGAAAATCGGTTTTATACCTAAAAGAAAAATTGTGGAATTTTTCCAAATGCACTCTCGTTTTGGTTTTATGCCAACTGCTGTAAGATGAAGAAGGTTAATTAACTTTAATATGTGACGCTTATGATTTAAAGCAACTTGATATGGATTTCTAAATGTGTATTTGCAAGAAAATCGGTTTTATAACTAAATGTAAAGTTCTGGAATTTTTCCAAATGTACTGCCGTATTGGCTTTATGCCAACTTCAGTAAGATGTAGAAGGTTAATTAACTTTAATATGTGACCCTAATGATTTACAGAAACTTGATATGGATTTCTAAATGTGCACATGCAAGAAAATCGGTTTTATGCCTTAATTTAAAATTCCGGAATTTTCCAAATGCACTGCCGATTTGGCTTTATGCCAACTTCAGTAAGATGAAGAAGGTTAAATAACTTTAATATGTGACGCTAATGATTTAAAGCACTTGATATGGATTTTTAAATGTGTATATGCAAGAAAATCGGTTTTATACCTAAATGTAAAATTGTGGAATTTTCCAAATGAACTGCCGATTTGGCTTTATGCCAACTTGAGTAAGATGGTGAGGGTTAATTAACTTTATTATGTTAAGCTAACGATTTGAGGCAACTTGATATGGATTTCTAAATGTGTATATGCAAGAAAATCGGTTATATACCTAAATGTAAAGTTGTGGAATTTTTCCCAATGCACTGTCCTTTTGGTTTTATGCCAACTGCTGTAAGATGAAGAAGGGTAATTAACTTTAATATGTGAAGCTTATGATTTAAGGCAACTTGATATGGATTACTAAATGTGTACATGCAAGAAAATCGGTTTTATACCTAAAAGAAAAATTGTGGAAATTTTCCAAATGCACTGTCATTTTGGCTTTATGCCAACTTCAGTAAGATGGTGAAGGTTAATTACCTTTAATATGTGAAGCCAATGATTTGAAGCAACTTGATATGGATTTCTAAATGTGTACATGCAAGAAAGTCGGTTTCATGCCTAAATGTAAAATTGTGGAATTTTCCAAATGCACTGCCGTTATTGTCTTATGTCAACTTGAGTAAGATGAAGAAGATCAATTAACTTTAATGTGTTAAGCTAATGATTTAGAGTAACTTGATATGGATTTCTAAATGTGTACATGCAAGAAAGTCGGTTTTATAACTAACTGTTAAACTCTGGAATTTTCCAAATGCACTGCCGTTATTGTCTTATGTCAACTTGAGTAAGATGAGGAAGATCAATTAACTTTAAACTGTTAAGTTAATGGTTTGAGGTAACTTGATATGGATTTCTAAATGTGTACATGCAATAAAGTCAGTTTCATACCTAAATGTAAAATTGTGGAATTTTTCCAAATGCACTGCCGTTTTGGATTTATGCCAACTTCTGTAGGATGAAGAAGGTTAATCAACATTAGTATGTGAAGCTAATGATTTGAGGCAACTTTATATGGATTTCTAAATGTGTACATGCAAGAAAGTCGGTTTTATAACTAACTGTTAAATTCTGGAATTTTCCAAATGCACTGCCGTTATTGTCTTATGTCAACTTGAGTAAGATGAAGAAGATCAATTAACTTTAATGTGTTAAGCTAATGATTTGAGGTAACTTGATATGGATTTCTAAATGTGTACATGCAAGAATATCGGTTTCATACCTAAATGTAAAATTGTTGAATTTTTCCAAATGCACTGCCGTTATGGCTTTATGCCAACTTTAGTAAAATGAAGAAAGTTAATTTACTTTAAAATGTTTAGCTAATGTTTTGAGGCAACTTGATATGGATTTCTAAATGTGTACATGCAAGAAAGTCGGTTTTATACTAAAATGAAAAATTGTTAAATTTTTCCAAAAGCACTGCCGTTATGGCTTTATGCCAACTTCTGTAGGGTGAAGAAGGTTAATCAACTTTAGTATGTGAAGCTAATGATTTGAGGCAACTTGATATGGATTTCTAAATGTGTACATGCAAAAAAGTCGGTTTCATACCTAAATGTAAAATTGTGGAATTTTTCCAAATGCGCTGCCGTTTTGGCTTTATGCCAAGTTCTGTAAGATGACGAAGGTTAATTAACTTTAATATGTGAAGCTAATGATTTGAGGCAACTTGATATGGATTTCTAAATGTGTACATGCAAGAAAGTCGGTTTCATGTCTAAATGTAAAATTGTGGAATTTTCCAAATGCACTGCCGTTATTGTCTTATGTCAACTTGAGTAAGATGAAGAAGATCAATTAACTTTATTATGTGAAGCTAATGATTTGAGGCAACTTGATATGGATTTCTAAATGTGTACATGCAAGAAACTCGGTTTCATGCCTAAATGTAAAATTGTGGAATTTTCCAAATGCACTGCCGTTATTGTCTTATGTCAACTTGAGTAAGATGAAGAAGATCAATTAACTTTAATATGTTAAGCTTATGATTTGAGGTAACTTGATATGGATTTCTAAATGTGTACATGCAAGAAAGTCGGTTTTATAACTAACTGTTAAATTCTGGAATTTTCCAAATGCACTGCCGTTATTGTCTTATGTCAACTTGAGTAAGATGAAGAAGATCAATTAACTTTAATGTGTTAAGCTAATGATTTGAGGTAACTTGATATGGATTTCTAAATGTGAACATGCAAGAAAGTCAGTTTCATACCTAAATGTAAAATTGTGGAATTTTTCTAAATGCACTGCCGTTTTGGCTTTATGCCAACTTCTGTAAGATGACGAAGGTTAATTAACTTTAATATGTGAAGCTAATGATTTGAAGCAACTTGATATGGATTTCTAAATGTGTACATGCAAGAAAATCGGTTTAACACCTAAATGTAAAATTATGGAATTTTCCAAATGCACAGCCATTTCCTTTACACCAACTTCAGTAAGATGAAGAAGACTAATTAACTTTAATATGTGAAGCTAATGATTTGAGGCAACTTAATATGGATTTCTAAAAGTGTACATGCAAGGAAGTCGGTTTTATAACTAACTGTTAAATTCTGGAATTTTCCAAATGCACTGCCGTTATTGTTTTATGTCAACTTGAGTAAGATGAAGAAGATCAATTAACTTTAAAAGTTGACGCTAATGATTTAACGCAACTTGATATGGATTTGTAAATGTGTATATGCAAGAAAATCGGTTTTATACCTAAATGTAAAATTCTGTAATTTTTCCCAATGCATTGTCATTTTGGCGTTATGCCAACTTGAGTAAGATGGTGAGGGTTAATTAACTTTAATATGTTAAGCTAACGATTTGAGGCAAATTGATATGGATTTCTAAATGTGCACATGCAAGAAAATCGGTTTTATACCTAAATGTAAAATTGTGGAATTTTCCGAATGCACTGCCGATTTGGCTTTATGCCAACTTCGGTAAGATGGTGAAGGTTAATTACCTTTAATATGTGACGCTAATGATTTAAAGCAACTTGATATGGATTTTTAAATGTGTATATGCAAGAAAATCCGTTTTATACCTACATGTAAAATTCTGTATTTTTTCCCAATGCTCTGTCGTTTTGGCTTTATGCCAACTTCAGTAAGATGAAGAAGGTTAATTAACTTTAATATGGTAAGCTAACGATTTGAGGCAACTTGATATGGATTTATAAATGTGAACATGCAAGAAAGTCGGTTTCATACCCAAATGTTAAATTATGGAATTTTCCTAATGCACTGCTGATTTGGCTTTATGCCAACTTCAGTAAGATGGAGAAAGTTAATTACCTTTAATATGTGAAGCTAATGATTTAAAGCAACTTGATATGGATTTCTAAATGTATATATGCAAGAAAATCGGTTTTATACCTAAATGTAAAATTGCGGAATTTTTCCCAATGCACTGTTGTTTTGGCTTTATGCCAACTTGAGTAAGATGAAGAAGGTTTATTAACTTTAATATGTTAGGCTAATGATTTGAAGCAAATTGATATGGATCTCTTAATGTGTACATGCAAGAAAATCGGTTTTATACCTAAATGTAAAATTGTGGAATTTTTCCCAATGCACTGTCATTTTGGCTTTATGCCAACTTGAGTAAGATAAAGAAGGTTTATTAACTTTAATATGTTAGGCTAACGATTTGAGGTAACTTGATATGGATTTCTAAATGTGTACATGCAAAAAAATCGGTTTTATACCTAAATGTAAAATTGTGGAATTTTCCAAATGCACTGCCGATTTGCCTTTATGCCAACTTCAGTAAGATGTAGAAGGTTAATTCGCTTTAATATGTTAAGCTAATGATTTGGGGCAACTTGATATGGATTTCTAAATGTGTACATGCAAGAAAATCGGTTTTATACCTAAATGTAAAATTGTGGAATTTTTCCCAATGCGCTGTCGTTTTGGTTTTATGCCAACTTCTGTAAGATGGAGAAGGGTAATTAACTTTAATATGAGAACCTAATGATTTCAAGCAATTTTTGGTGGATTTCTAAATATGTATATGCATGAAAATCTGTTTTATACCTAAATGTAAAATTCTGTAATTTCTCCCAATGCACTGTCGTTTTGGCTTCATGCCAACTTGAGTAAGATGAAGAAGGTTTATTAACTTTAATATGTTAAGCTAATGATTTAAAGAAACTTGATATGGATTTCTAAATGTGTATCTGCAAGAAAATCGGTTTTATGCCTAAATGTAAAATTGTGGAATTTTCCAAATGCACTGCCGATTTGGCTTTATGCCAACTTCAGTAAGATGGTGAAGGTTAATTACCTTTAATATGTGAAGCCAATGATTTGAAGCAACTTGATATGGTTTTCTAAATGTGTATATGCAAGAAAATCGGTTTTATAACTAAATGTAAAGTTCTGAAATTTTTCCAAATGCACTGCTGTTTTGGCTTTATGCCAACTTCAGTAAGATGGTGAAGGTTAATTCACTTTAACATGTGAAGCTAATGATTTGAAGCAGCTTGATATGGATTTCTAAATGTGTACATGCAAGAAAATCAGTTTTATACCTAAATGTAAAATTCTGGAATTTTTCAAAATTCACTGCCGTTTTGGCTTTATGTCAACTTCAGTAAGATGGTGAAGGTTAATTAACTTTAATATGTGACGCTAATGATTTAAAGCAACTTGATATGGATTTCTAAATGTGTACATGCAAGAAAATCAGTTTTATACCTAAATGTAAAATTCTGGAATTTTTCAAAATGCACTGCCGTTTTGGCTTTATGCTTACTTCAGTAAGATCAAGAAGGTTAATTAACTTTAATATGTGACCCTAATGATTTAAAGCAACTTGATATGGATTTCTAAATGTGTATATGCAAAAAAATCGGTTTTATACCTAAATGTTAAATTCTGTAATTTTTCCCAATGCATTGTCATTTTGGCGTTATGCCAACTTGAGTAAGATGGTGAGGGTTAATTAACTTTAATATGTCAAGCTAACGATTTGAGGCAAATTGATATGGATTTCTAAATGTGCACATGCAAGAAAATCGGTTTTATACCTAAATGTAAAATTGTGGAATTTTCCAAATGCACTGCCGATTTGGCTTTATGCCAACTTCGGTAAGATGGTGAAGGTTAATTACCATTAATATATGAAGCTAATGATTTAAAGCAACTTGATATGGATTTCTAAATGTGTACATAGAAGAAAATCAGTTTTATACCCAAATGAAAAATTGTGGAATTTTTCCAAATGCACTGCCGTTTTGGCTTTATTCCAACTTTAGTAAGATGAAGAGGTTAATTAACTTTAATATGGTAAGCTAATGATTTAAAGCAAATTGATATGGATCTCTTAATGTGTACATGCAAGAAAATCGGTTTTATACCTTAATGTAAAATTGTGAAATTTTTCCCAATGCAATATCGTTTTGACTTTATGCCAACTTGAGTAAGATGGTGAGGGTTAATTAACTTTAATATGTTAACCTTATGATTTGAGGTAACTTAATATGGATTTCCGAATGCGTACATGCAAGAAAATCGGGTTTATACCCAAATGTAAAATTGTGGAATTTTTCCCAATGCACTGTCATTTTGGCTTTATGCCAACTTGAGTAAGATGAAGAAGGTTTATTAACTTTAATATGTTAGGCTAACGATTTGAGGTAACTTGATATGGATTTCTAAATGTGTACATGCAAAAAAATCGGTTTTATACCTAAATGTAAAATTGTGGAATTTTCCAAATGCACTGCCGATTTGCCTTTATGCCAACTTCAGTAAGATGTAGAAGGTTAATTCGCTTTAATATGTGAAGCTAATGATTTAAAGCAACTTGATAAGGATTTCTAAATGTGTACATACAAGAAAATCGGTTTTATACCTAAATGTAAAATTGTGGAATTTTCCAAATGCACTGCCGATTTGGCTTTATGCCAACTTCAGTAAGATGGTGAAGGTTAATTACCATTAATATATGAAGCTAATGATTTAAAGCAACTTGATATGGATTTCTAA
>NW_024395628.1:0-9425 GCF_016617805.1 Bactrocera tryoni | reverse complement strand
GTTGCTTCAAATTAATTACTTCACTTATTTAAGTTAATTAACCTTATTCATCTTACTGAAGTTGACATTAAGCCATAACGGCAGTGTATTTGGAAGAAGTCCACAATCTTATGTTAAGGTATAAAGTCGATTTTCTTGTATATACCCATTAAGCAATCGATATTGAGTTGCTTCAAATCATTTACTTCATTTATTTTAGTTAATTAACCTTCTTCATCTTACTGAAGTTGACGTAAAGCCATAACGGCAGTGCATTTGGAAGAATTTCACAATCTCATATTAAAGTATAAAGCCGATTTTCTTGTATATACACATTAAGGAATCGATATTTAGTTGCTTCAAATCCTTTAATTCACTTACTTAAGTTAATTAACCTTCTTCATCTTACTGAAGTGGACATAAAGACATAACGGCAGTGCATTTGGAAGAATTCCACAATCTTATACTAAGGTAGAAATTCGATTTTCTTGTATATACACAATTAGCAATCGATATTGAGTTGCTTCAAATTAATTTCTTCACTTATTTAAGTTAATTAACCTTCTTCATCTTACTGAACTGGACATAAAGCCATAACGGCAGCGCATTTGGAAGAATTCCAACATCTTATATTAAAGTAGAAAGTCGATTTTCTTGTATACGCACAATTAGCAATTGATGTTGAGTTGCTTCAAATTAATTACTTCACTTATTTAAGTTAATTAACCTTCTACATCTTACTATTATTATTAGCAATTGATATTGAGTTGCTTCAAATCATTTACTTCACTTATTTAAGTTAATTAACCTTCTTCATCTTACTGAAGTTGACATATAGCCATAACGGCAGTGCATTGGGATAAATTCCACAATCTAGTGTTTAGATATAAAGTCGATTTTCTGGTATATACACATTTGGGAATCGATATTGAGTTGCTTCAAATCATTTACTTCACTTATTTAACTTAATTAACCTTCTTCATCTTACTGAAGTTGACATAAAGCCATAACGGCAGTGCATTTGGAAGAATTCTACATCCTTATATTAAGGTAGAAAGTCGATTTTCTTGTATATACCCAATTAGCAATCGATATTGAGTTGTTCCAAATCAGTAGTTTAACATATTTAAGTTAATTTACTTTCTTGATCTTACTGAAGTGGACATAAAGCCATAACGGCAGTGCATTTGGAAGAATTCCACAATCCTATATTTAGATATAAAGTCGATTTTCTTGTATATACCCATTAAGCAATCGATATTGAGTTGCTTCAAATCATTTACTTCATTTATTTTAGTTAATTAACCTTCTTCATCTTACTGAAGTTGACGTAAAGCCATAACGGCAGTGCATTTGGAAGAATTCCACAATCTTATGTTTACACATAAAACCGATTTTCTTGTATATACACAGTTAGCAATCGATACTGAGTTGTTTCAAATCATTTACTTCACTTACTTAAGTTAATTAACCTTCTTCATCTTACTGAAGTTGACATAAAGCCATAACGGCAGTGCATTTGGAAGAATTCCACAATTTTATATTAAGGTAGAAAGTCGATTTTCTTGTATACACACAATTAACAATTGATGTTGAGTTGCTTCAAATTAATTACTTCACTTATTTAAGTTAATTAACCTTCTACATCTTACTATTATTATTAGCAATTGATATTGAGTTGCTTCAAATCATTTACTTCACTTATTTAAGTTAATTAACCTTCTTCATCTTACTGAAGTTGACATATAGCCATAACGGCAGTGCATTGGGATAAATTCCACAATCTAGTGTTTAGATATAAAGTCGATTTTCTGGTATATACACATTTGGGAATCGATATTGAGTTGCTTCAAATCATTTACTTCACTTATTTAACTTAATTAACCTTCTTCATCTTACTGAAGTTGACATAAAGCCATAACGGCAGTGCATTTGGAAGAATTCTACATCCTTATATTAAGGTAGAAAGTCGATTTTCTTGTATATACACAATTAGCAATCGATATTGAGTTGTTCCAAATCAGTAGTTTAACATATTTAAGTTAATTTACTTTCTTGATCTTACTGAAGTGGACATAGGCCATAACGGCAGTGCATTTGGTAGGATTCCACAATCCTATATTTAGATATAAAGTCGATTTTCTTGTATATACCCATTAAGCAATCGATATTGAGTTGCTTCAAATCATTTACTTCATTTATTTTAGTTAATTAACCTTCTTCATCTTACTCAAGTTGACGTAAAGCCATAACGGCAGTGCATTTGGAAGAATTTCACAATCCTATAGTTAGATTTAAAGTCGATTTTCTTGTATATACACATTAAGGAATCGATATTTAGTTGCTTCAAATCCTTTAATTCACTTACTTAAGTTAATTAACCTTCTTCATCTTACTGAAGATGACATAAAGCCATAACGGCAGTGCATTTGGAAGAATTCCACAATCTTATACTAAGGTAGAAATTCGATTTTCTTGTATATACACAATTAGCAATCGATATTGAGTTGCTTCAAATTAATTTCTTCACTTATTTAAGTTAATTAAACTTCTTCGTCTTACTGAACTGGACATAAAGCCATAACGGCAGCGCATTTGGAAGAATTCCAACATCTTATATTAAGGTATAAAGTCGAATTTCTTGTATATACACATTTAAGAATCGATATTGAGTTGCTTCAAATCATTAGATTAACATATTTAAGTTAATTAACCTTCTTCATCTCACTGAAGTTAACATAGAACCATAACGGCAGTGCATTTAGAAGAATTCCACAATCCTATATTTAGATATAAAGTCGATTTTCTTGTATATACACATTAAGCAATCGATGTTGAGTGGCTTCAAATCATTAGTTTAACATATTTAAGTTAACTAACCTTCTTCATCTTACTGAAGTGGACATAAAGCCATAACAGCAGTGCATTTGGAAGAATTCCACAATCCAGTGTTTAGATATAAACTCGATTTTCTTGTATATACACATTAAGGAATCGATATTGAGTTGCTTCAAATCATTTACTTCACTTATTTAAGTTAATTAACCTTCTTCATCTTACTGAAGTTGACTTAAAGCCATAACGGCAGTGCATTTGGAAGAATTCCACAATCTTATGTTAAGGTAGAAAGTCGATTTTCTTGTATAAACACAATTAACAATCGATATTGAGTTGCTTCAAATCATTTACTTCACTTATTTAAGTTAATTAACCTTCTTCATCTTACTAAATTGGACATAAAGCCATAACGGCAGTGCATTTGGAAGAATTCCACAATCTCATATTGAGGTATAAAGTCGAGTTTCTTGTATATACACATTAAGCAATCGATATTGAGTTGCTCCAAATCATTAGTTTAACATATTTAAGTTAATTAACCTTCTTCACGTTACTGAAGTGGACATAAAGCCATAACGGCAGTGCATTTGGATAAATTCCACAATCTAATATTTAGATATACAGTCGATTTTCTGGTATATACACATTTAGGAATCGATAATGAGTTACTTCAAATCGTTAGTTTAACATATTTAAGTTAATTAACCTTCTTCATCTTACTGAAGTTGACATAAAGCCATATCGGCAGTGCGTTTGGAAGAATTCCACAATTTTATATTAAGACACAAAGTCAATTTTCTTGTATATACACATTAAGCAATCGATATTGAGTTGCTTCAAATCATTTACTTCATTTATTTTAGTTAATTAACCTTCTTCATCTTACTGAAGTTGACGTAAAGCCATAACGGCAGTGCATTTGGAAGAATTTCACAATCTTATAGTTAGATATAAAGTCAATTTTCTTGTATATACACATTAAGCAATCGATATTGAGTTGCTTCAAATCGTTAGTTTAACATATTTAAGTTAACTAACCTTCTTCATCTTACTGAAGTGGACATAAAGCCATAACGGCAGTGCATTTGGAAGAATTCCACAATCCAGTGTTTAGATATAAACTCGATTTTCTTGTAAATACACATTAAGGAATCGATATTGAGTTGCTTCAAATCATTTACTTCATTTATTTTAGTTAATTAACCTTCTTCATCTTACTGAAATTGGACATAAAGCCATAACGGCAGTGCATTTGGAAGAATTCCACAATCTCATATTGAGGTATAAAGTCGAGTTTCTTGTATATACACATTTAGCAATCGATATTGAGTTGCTCCAAATCATTAGTTTAACAGATTTAAGTTAATTAACCTTCTTCATCTTACTGAAGTGGACATAACGCCATAACGGCAGTGCATTTGGATAAATTCCACAATCTAATATTTAGATATAAAGTCGATTTTCTGGTATATACACATTTAGGAATCGAAAATGAGTTGCTTCAAATCGTAAGTTTTACATATCGGGTGATTTTTTAAGAGCTTGATAACTTTTTTTTAAAAAAAAACGCATAAAATTTGCAAAATCTCATCGGTTCTTTATTGGAAACGTTAGATTGGTTCATGACATTTACTTTTTGAAGATAATTTCATTTAAATGTTGACCGCGGCTGCGTCTTAGGTGGTCCATTCGGAAAGTCCAATTTTAGGCACGTCGAATTTTCAGTGAATGGGCCCTAGAAAAGTTGGCAGAAAATCCGCTTTTTTATCGACAAATTTTGTTCAGCGATGAGGCTCATTTCTGGTTGAATGGCTACGTAAATAAGCAAAATTGCCGCATTTAGGGTGAAGAGCAACCAGAAGCCGTTCAAGAACTGCCCATGCATCCCGAAAAATGCACTGTTTGGTGTGGTTTGTACGCTGGTGGAATCATTGGACCGTATTTTTTCAAAGATGCTGTTGGACGCCAACGTTACGGTGAATGGCGATCACTATCGTTCGATGCTAACAAACTTTTTGTTGCCAAAAATGGAAGAACTGAACTTGGTTGACATGTGGTTTCAACAAGATGGCGCTACATGCCACACAGCTCGCGATTCTATGGCCATTTTGAGGGAAAACTTCGGAGAACAATTCATCTCAAGAAATGGACCGTAAGTTGGCCACCAAGATCATGCGATTTAACGCCTTTAGACTATTTTTTGTGGGGCTACGTCAAGTCTAAAGTCTACAGAAATAAGCCAGCAACTATTCCAGCTTTGGAAGACAACATTTCCGAAGAAATTCGGGCTATTCCGGCCGAAATGCTTGAAAAAGTTGCCCAAAATTGAACTTTCCGAATGGACCACCTAAGACGCAGCCGCGGTCAACATTTAAATGAAATTATCTTCAAAAGTAAATGTCATGAACCAATCTAACGTTTCAAATAAAGAACCGATGAGATTTTGCAAATTTTATGCGTTTTTTTTTTAAAAAAAAGTTATCAAGCTCTTAAAAAATCACCCGTTATTTAAGTTAACTTAACTTCTTCATCTTACTGAACTGGACATAAAGCCATAACAGCAGTCCATTTGGAAGAAGTCCGCAATCTTATGTTAAGGTATAAAGTCGATTTTCTTGTATATACACATTTAGTAATCGATATTGAGTTGCTTCAAATCATTTACTTCACTTACTTAAGTTAATTAACCTTCTTCATCTTACTGAAGTGGACATAAAGCCAAAACGGCAGTGCATTTGGAAGAAGTCCACAATCCTATAGTTAGATATAAAGTCGATTTTCTTGTATATACACATTAAGGAATCGATATTGAGTTGCTTCAAATCATTTACTTCACTTATTTAAGTTAATTAACCTTCCTCATCTTACTGAAGTTGACATAAAGCCATAACGGCAGTGCATTTGGAAGAATTCCACAACCCTATAGTTAGATATAAAGTCGATTTTCTTGTATATACACATTAAAGAATCGATATTGAGTTGCTTCACATAATTTACTTTACTTATTTAAGTTAATTAACCTTCTTCATCTTACTGAAGTTGACATAAAGCCATAACTGCAGTGCATTTGGAAGAATTCCACAATCTTATATTAAGGTAGAAAGTCGATTTTCTTGTATATGCACAATTAGCAATCGATATTGAGTTGCTTCAAATTAATTACTTCACTTATTTAAGTTAATTTACTTTCTTCATCTTACTGAAGTGGACATAGGCCATAACGGCAGTGCATTTGGAAGAATTCCACAATCTAATATTAAGATATAAAAACGATTTTCTTGTATATACACATTTAGCAATCGATATTGAGTTGCTTCAATTCATTTACTTCACTTACTTAAGTTAATTAACCTTCCTCATCTTACTGAAGTTGACTTAAAGCTAAAACGGCAGTGCATTTGGAAGAATTCCACAATCCTATAGTTAGATATAAAGTCGATTTTCTTGTATATACACATCAAAGAATCGATATTGAGTTGCTTCAAATAATCTACTTCACTTATTTAAGTTAATTAACCTTCTTCATCTTACTGAAGTTGACATAAAGCCATACCGAGAGTGCATTTGGAAGAATTCCACAATCTTATATTAAGGTAGAAAGTCCATTTTCTTGTATATGCACAATTAGCAATCGATATTGAGTTGCTTCAAATTAATTACTTCACTTATTTAAGTTAATATACCTTCTTCGTCTTATTGAAGTTGACATAAAGCCATAACGGCAGTGCATTTGGAAGAATTTCATAATCTTATATTTAGACATAAATTCGATTTCCTGTATATACACATTCAGGAATCGATATTGGGCGGCTTCAAATCATTAGTTTAACATATTTAAGTTAATTAACCTTCTTCATCTTACTGAAGTGGACATAAAGCCATAACGGCAGTGCATTTGGAAGAATTCCACAATCCTATAGTTAGATATAAAGTCGATTTTCTTGTATATACACATTAAGGAATCGATTTTGAGTTGCTTCAAATCATTTACTTCACTTATTTAAGTATATTAACCTTCTTCATCTTACTGAAGTTGACATAAAGCCATAACGGCAGTGCATTTGGACGAATTCCACAATCCCATATTTAGATATAAAGTCGATTTTCTTGTATATACACATTTAGCAATCGATATTGAGTTGCTCCAAGTCATTTACTTCACTTATTTAAGCTAATTAACATTCTTCATCTTACTGAAGTTGATATAAATCCATCACGGCAGTGCATTTGGAAGAATTCCACAATCTAATATTTAGATATAAAAACGATTTTCTTGTATATACACATTTTGCAATCGATATTGAGTTGCTTTAATTCATTTACTTCACTTATTTTAGATAATTAGGCTTCTTCATCTTACTGAAGTGGACATAAAGCCATAACGGCAGTGCGTTTGGAAGAATTCCACAATTTTATATTTAGACATAAAGTCGATTTTCTTGTATATACACATTTAAGAATCGATATTGAGTTGCTTCAAATCAATAGTTCAACATATTTAAGTTAATCAACCTTCTTCATCTTACTGAAGTTGACATAAAGCCATAACTGCGGTGCATTTGGAAGAAGTCCGCAATCTTATGTTAAGGTATAAATTCAGTTTTCTTGTATATATACATTTAGCAATCGATACTAAGTTTTTTCAAATCATTTACTTCACTTACTTAAGTTAATTAATCTTCTTCCTCTTACTGAAGTTGACATAAAGCCATAACGGCAGTGCGTTTGGAAGAATTCCACAATTTTATATTTAGACATAAAATCGATTTTTTTGTATATACACATTTAGCAATCGATATTGAGTTGCTTCAAATCATTTGCTTCACGTATTTAAGTTAACTAACATTCTTCATCTTACTGAAGGTGACATAAAGCCTTAACGGCAGTGCATTTGGAAGAGTTCCAGAATCTTATATTTAGATATAAAGTCGATTTTCTTATATATACATTTAGCAATCGATATTGATATGCTTCAAACCGCTAGTTTAACATATTTAAGTTAATTAACCTTCTTCATCTTACTAAAGTTGACATAAAGCCTTAACGGCAGTGCATTTGGAAGAATTCGACAATCTTATATTTAGATATAAAGTCGATTTTATTGTATATACACATTTAGCAATCGATATTGATATGCTTCAAACCGCTAGTTTAACATATTTAAGATAATTAACATTCTTAATTTAACTGAAGTTGACATAAAGCCATAAAGGCAGTGCCTTTGGAAGAATTCCACAATCATATATTTTGGTATAAAGTAAATTTTCCTGTTTATACACATTTAGCAATCGATATTGAGTTGCTGCAAATCATTAATTTAACATATTCAATTTAATTTACCTTCTTCATCTTACTAAAGTTGACATAAAGCCATAACGGCAGTGCATTGGGATAAATTCCACAATCTAGTGTTTAGATATAAAGTCAATTTTCTGGTATATACACATTTGGGAATCGATATTGAGTTGCTTCAAATCATCAGTTTAACATATTTAAGTTAATTAACCTTCTTCATCTTACTGAAGTTGACATAAAGCTATAACGGCAGTGCATTTGGAAGATTTCCACAACCTTATATTGAGGTATAAAGTCGATTTTCTTGTATATACTCATTTAGAAATCGATATTGTATTGCCTCAAACCATTATTTTAACGTATTTAAGTTAACTAACCTTCTTCATCTTAGTGAAGTTGACATGAAGCCATAACGGTAGTCCATTTGGAAGAATTCCACAATCCTATATTTAGATATAAATTCGATTTTCTTGTAAACACACATTTAGCAATCGATATTGAGTTGCTTCAAATCATTAGTTTAACATATTTAAGTTAATTAACCTTCTTCATCTTACTGAAGTTGACATAAAGCTATAACGGCAGTGCATTTGGAAGATTTCCACAACCTTATATTGAGGTATAAAGTCGATTTTCTTGTATATACTCATTTAGAAATCGATATTCTATTGCCTCAAACCATTAGTTTAACGTATTTAAGTTAATTAACATTCTTCATCTTACTGAAGGTGACATAAAGCCTTAACGGCAGTGCATTTGGAAGAATTCCACAATCCTATATTTGGATATAAAGTCGATTTTCTTGTATATACTTATTTAGGAATCGATATTGAGTTGCTTCAAATCATAAGTTTAACATATTTAACTAATTAGCCTTCTTCATCTTACTGAAGTGGACATAAAGCCATAACGGCAGTGCATTTGGAAGAATTCCACAATCTTATGTTTAGACGAAAAGTCGATTTTCTTGTATATGCACATTTAGCAATCGATACTGAGTTGCTTCAAACCATTTACTTCACTTATTTAAGTTAATTAACCTTCTTCATCTTACTGAAGTGGACATAAAGCCATTAGGGCAGTACATGTGGGGGAATTCCACAATCTTATATTAAGGTATAAAGTCGAATTTCTTGTATATACACATTTAGCAATCGACACTGAGTTGCCTCAAATCACTAGGTTAACATATTTAAGTTAATTTACTTTTTCATCTTACTGAAGTGGACATAAAGCCATAAAGGCAGTGCATTTAGAAGAATTCCACAATCTTATATTAAGGTAGAAAGCCGATTTTCTTGTAAATACACATT
>NW_024395627.1:0-6107 GCF_016617805.1 Bactrocera tryoni | reverse complement strand
TGCAAGAAAATCGGTTTATACCTAATTGTTAAATTCTTGAATGAGGGTTAATTAAGTTTAATATGTTAATCTAATGATTTGAAGCAATTCGTTGTGGATTTCTTAATGCGTGTATGCAAGAAAATCGGTTCATACCTAAATGTAAAATTCTTGAATGAGGGTTAATTAACTTTAGTATGTTAAGCTAATGATTTAAAACAACTTGTTATGGATTTCTAAATGTGTGTATGCAAGAAAATCGGCTTATACCTATATGTAAAATTTTTGAATGAGGGTTAATTAAGTTTAATATGTTAAGCTAATGATTTGAAGCAATTCGTTATAGATTTCTAAATGTGTGTATGCAAGAAAATCGGTTTACACCTAAATGTAAAATTCTGGAATGAGGGTTAGTTAAGTTTAATATGTTAAGCTAATGATTTGAAGCAATTCGTTATGGATTTCTAAATGTGTGTATGCAAGAAAATCGGTTTATACCTAAACTTAAAATTTTTGAGTTAGGGTTAATTGAGTTTAATATGTTAATCTAATGATTTGAAGCAATTCGTTATGGATTTCCAAATGTGTGTATGCAAGAAAATCGGCTTATACCTAAATGTAACATTTTTAAATGAGGGTAAATTAAGTTCAATATGTTAAGCTAATGATTTGAAGCAAATAGTTATGGATTTCTAAATGTGTGTATGCACGAAAATCGGTTTATACCTAAATATAAAATTTTGGAATGAGGGTTAATTAAGTTTAATATGTTAATCTAATGATTTGAAGCAATTCGTTGTGGATTTCTTAATGCGTGTATGCAAGAAAATTGGTTCATACCTAAATGTAAAATTCTTGAATGAGGGTTAATTAAGTTTAATATGTTAATCTAATGATTTGAAGCAATTCGTTGTGGATTTTTTAATGCGTGTATGCAAGAAAATCGGTTCATACCTAAATGTAAAATTCTTGAATGAGGGTTAATTAACTTTAATATGTTAAGCTAATGATTTAAAACAACTTGTTATGGATTTCTAAATGTGTGCATACAAGAAAATCGGCTTATACCTAAATGTAAAATTTTTGAATGAGGATTAATTAAGTTTAATAAGTTAAGCTAATGATTTGAAGCAACTTGTTATGGATTTCTAAATGTGTGTATGCAAGAAAATCGGTTTACACCTAAATGTAAAATTCTGGAATGAGGGTTAGTTAAGTTTAATATGTTAATCTAATGATTTGAAGCAACTTGTTATGGATTTCTAAATGTGTGTATGCAAGAAAATCGGTTTATACCTAAATGTAAAATTCTTGAATGAGGGTTAATTAAGTTTAATATGTTAATCTAATGATTTGAAGCAATTCGTTATGGTTTTCTAAATGTGTGTATGCAAGAAATTCGGCTTATACCTAAATGTAAAATTTTTGAATGAGGGTTAATTAAGTTTAATATGTTAAGCTAATGATTTGAAGCAACTTGTTATGGATTTCTAAATGTGTGTATGCACGAAAATCGGTTTATACCTAAATGTAAAATTCTGGAATGAGGGTTAATTAAGTTTAATATGTTAAGCTAATGATTTGAAGCAATTCGTTGTGGACTTCTAAATGTGTGTATGCAAGAAAATCGATTTATACCTAAATGAAAAATTCGGGAATGAAGGTTAATTAAGTTTAATATGTTAATCTAATGATTTGAAGCAATTCGTTGTGGATTTCTAAATGTGTATATGCACGAAAATCGGCTTATACCTAAAAGTAAAATTTTTGAATGATGGTTAATTAAGTTTAATATGTTAATCTAATAATTTGAAGCAATGCGTTGTGGATTTCTAAATGTGTGTATGCAAGAAAATCGGTTTATACCTAAAAGAAAAATTCTTGAATGAGGGTTAATTAACTTTAATATGTTAAGTTAATAATTTAAAACAACTTGTTATGGATTTCTAAATGTGTGTATGCAAGAAAATCGGCTTATACCTAAATGTAAAATTTTTGAATGAGGGTTAATTAAGTTTAATATGCTAAGCTAATGATTTGAAGCAATTCGTTATGGATTTCTAAATGTGTGTATGCAAGAAAATCTCCTTATACCTAAATGTAAAATTTTTGAATGAGGGTTAATTAAGTTTAATATGTTAATCTAATGATTTGAAGCAATTCGTTATGGATTTCTAAAGGTGTGTATGCAAGAAAATCGGCTTATACCTAAATGTAAAATTTTTGAATGAGGGTTAATTAAGTTTAATATGTTAAGCTAATGAGTTGAAGCAACTTGTTATGGATTTTTAAATGAGTGTATGCACGAATATCGGTTTATACCTAAATGTAAAATTCTGGAATGAGGGTTAATTAAGTTTAATATGTTAAGCTAATGATTTGAAGCAATTCGTTGTGGATTTCTAAATGTGTACATGCAAGAAAATCATTTTATACCTAAATGTAAAGTTCTTGAATGAGAGTTAATTAAGTTTAATATGTTAATCTAATGATTTGAAGCAATTCGTTATGGATTTCTAAATGTGTGTATGCAAGAAAATCGGTATACCTAAATGAAAAATTCGGGAATGAGGGTTAATTAAGTTTAATATGTTAATCTAATGATTTGAAGCAATTCGTTATGGTTTTCTAAATGTGTGTATGCAAGAAAATCGGCTTATACCTAAATGTAAAATTTTTGAATGAGGGTTAATTAAGTTTAATATGTTAAGCTAATGATTTGAAGCAACTTGTTATGGATTTCTAAATGTGTGCATGCACGAAAATCGGTTTATACCTAAATGTAAAATTCTGGAATGAGGGTTAATTAAGTTTAATATGTTAAGCTAATGATTTGAAGCAATTCGTTGTGGATTTCTAAATGTGTGTATGCAGGAAAATCGGTTTATACCTAAATGTTAAATTCTAAAATGAGGGTTTAGTATGTTAATCTAATGATTTGAAGCAATTCGTTGTGGATTTCTAAATGTGTGTATGCACGAAAATCGGTTTATACCTAAATGTAAAATTTTTGAATGAGGGTTAATTAAGTTTAATATGTTAAGCTAATGATTTGAAGCAATTCGTTGTGGACTTCTAAATGTGTGTATGCAAGAAAATCGGTTTACACCTAAATGAAAAATTCGGGACTTAACTAACCTTCAAGTTTAATATGTTAATCTAATGATTTGAAGCAATTCGTTGTGGATTTCTAAATGTGTATATGCACGAAAATCGGCTTATACCTAAAAGTAAAATTTTTGAATGATGGTTAATTAAGTTTAATATGTTAATCTAATGATTTGAAGCAATGCGTTGTGGATTTCTAAATGTGTGTATGCAAGAAAATCGGTTTATACCTAAATGAAAAACTCTTGAATGAGGGTTAATTAACTTTAATATGTTAAGTTAATGATTTAAAACAACTTGTTATGGATTTCTAAATGTGTGTATGCAAGAAAATCGGCTTATACCTATATGTAAAATTTTTGAATGAGGGTTAATTAAGTTTAATATGCTAAGCTTATGATTTGAAGCAATTCGTTATGGATTTCTAAATGTGTGTATGCAAGAAAATCGGTTTACACCTAAATGTAAAATTCTGGAATGAGGGTTAGTTATGTTTAATATGTTAAGCTAATGATTTGAAGCAATTCGTTATGGATTTCTAAATGTGTGTATGCAAGAAAATCGGTTTATACCTAAACTTAAAATTTTTGAGTGAGGGTTAATTAAGTTTAATATGTTAATCTAATGATTTGAAGCAATTCGTTATGGATTTCCAAATGTGTGTATGTAAGAAAATCGGCTTATACCTAAATGTAAAATTTTTGAATGAGGGTAAATTAACTTTAATATGTTAAGCTAATGATTTAAAACAACTTGTTATAGATTTCGAAATGTGTATATGCAAGAAAATCGGTTAATACCTAAATGAAAAATTCGGGAATGAGGGTTAATTAAGTTTAATATGTTAATCTAATGATTTGAAGCAATTCGTTGTGGATTTCTTAATGCGTGTATGCAAGAAAATTGGTTCATACCTAAATGTAAAATTCTTGAATGAGGGTTAATTAAGTTTAATATGTTAATCTAATGATTTGAAGCAATTCGTTGTGGATTTCTTAATGCGTGTATGCAAGAAAATCGGTTTATACCTAAATGAAAAACTCTTGAATGAGGGTTAATTAACTTTAATATGTTAAGTTAATGATTTAAAACAACTTGTTATGAATTTCTAAATGTGTGTATGCAAGAAAATCGGCTTATACCTAAATGTAAAATTTTTGAATGAGGGTTAATTAACTTTAAAATGTTAAGCTAATGATTTAAAACAACTTGTTATGGATTTCTAAATGTGTGTATACAAGAAAATCGGCTTATACCTAAATGTAAAATTTTTGAATGAGGATTAATTAAGTTTAATATGTTAAGCTAATGATTTGAAGCAATTCGTTATGGTTTTCTAAATGTGTGTATGCAAGAAAATCGGTTTATACCTAAATGTTAAATTCTTGAATGAGGGTTAATTAAGTTTAATATGTTAATCTAATGATTTGAAGCAATTCGTTCTGGATTTCTAAATGTGTGTATGCAAGAAAATCGGTTTATACCTAAATGTAAAATTCTTGAATGAGGGTTAATTAAGTTTAATATGTTAATCTAATGATTTGAAGCGATTCGTTGTGGATTTCTAAATGTGTGTATGTAAGAAAATCGGTTTATACCTAAATGTTAAATTCTTGAATGAGGGTTAATTAAGTTTAATATGTTAATCTAATGATTTGAAGCAATTCGTTATGGTTTTCTAAATGTGTGTATGCAAGAAATTCGGCTTATACCTAAATGTAAAATTTTTGAATGAGGGTTAATTAAGTTTAATATGTTAAGCTAATGATTTGAAGCAACTTGTTATGGATTTCTAAATGTGTGTATGCACGAAAATCGGTTTATACCTAAATGTAAAATTCTGGAATGAGAGTTAATTAAGTTTAATATGTTAAGCTAATGATTTGAAGCAATTCGTTGTGGACTTCTAAATGTGTGTATGCAAGAAAATCGGTTTATACCTAAATGCAAAATTCGGGAATGAAGGTTAATTAAGTTTAATATGTTAATCTAATGATTTGAAGTAATTCGTTGTGGATTTCTAAATGTGTGTATGCACGAAAATCGGTTTATACCTAAATGTAAAATTTTTGAATGAGGGTTAATTAAGTTTAATATGTTAAGCTAATGATTTGAAGCAATTCGTTGTGGACTTCTAAATGTGTGTATGCAAGAAAATCGGTTTATACCTAAATGAAAAATTCGGGAATGAAGGTTAGTTAAGTTTAATATGTTAATCTAATGATTTGAAGCAATTCGTTGTGGATTTCTAAATGTGTATATGCACGAAAATCGGCTTATACCTAAAAGTAAAATTTTTGAATGAAGGTTAATTAAGTTTAATATGTTAATCTAATGATTTGAAGCAATGCGTTGTGGATTTCTTAATGTGTGTATGCAAGAAAATCGGTTTATACCTAAATGAAAAACTCTTGAATGAGGGTTAATTAACTTTAATATGTTAAGTTAATGATTTAAAACAACTTGTTATGGATTTCTAAATGTGTGTATGCAAGAAAATCGGCTTATACCTATATGTAAAATTTTTGAATGAGGGTTAATTAAGTTTAATATGCTAAGCTAATGATTTGAAGCAATTCGTTATGGATTTCTAAATGTGTGTATGCAAGAAAATCGGTTTACACCTAAATGTAAAATTCTGGAATGAGGGTTAGTTATGTTTAATATGTTAAGCTAATGATTTGAAGCAATTCGTTATGGATTTCTAAATGTGTGTATGCAAGAAAATCGGTTTATACCTAAACTTAAAATTTTTGAGTGAGGGTTAATTAAGTTTAATATGTTAATCTAATGATTTGAAGCAATTCGTTATGGATATCTAAATGTGTGTATGCAAGAAAATCGGCTTATACCTAAATGTAAAATTTTTGAATGAGGGTAAATTAAGTTTAATATGTTAAGCTAATGATTTGAAGCAAATAGTTATGAATTTCTAAATGTGTGTACGCAAGAAAATCGGTTTATACCTTAACTTAAAATTTTTGAATGAGGGTTAATTAAGTTTAATATGTTAATCTAAT
>NW_024395626.1:0-26248 GCF_016617805.1 Bactrocera tryoni | reverse complement strand
AGAAAATCGACTTTATACCTGAACATAAGAATGTCGAATTCTTCCAAATGCACTGTCGTTATGGCTTTATGTCAACTTCAGTAAGATGAAGAAGCATAATTAACTTAAATATGTTAATCTAATGATTTAAGGCAATTCAATATCGACTGCTTAATGTGTATATACAAGAAAATCGTCTTTATACCTGAATATAAGAATGTTTAATTCTTCCAAATGCACTGCCGTTATGGCTTAATGTCAACTTCAGTAAGATGATGAAGCATAGTTAACTTAAATATGTTAAACTAATGATTTGAAGCAACTCAATATCGATTGCTAAATGTGTATGTACAAGAAAGTCGACTTTATACCTGAACATAAGATTGTCGATTTCTTCTAACTGCATTGCCGTTATGTCTTCATGTCAACTTCGGTAAGATGAAGAAAGTTAATTAACTTAAATATGTTAAACTAATGATTTAAGGCAATTCAATATCGACTGCTAGGTGTGTATATACAAGAACATCGAATTTATGCCTGAATATAAGAATGTCGAATTCTTCCAAATGCACTGCCGTTATGGCTTTATGTCAACTTCAGTAAGATGAAGAAGCAATTAACTTAAATATGTTAAACTAATGATTTAAGGCAACTCAATATCGACTGCTAAATGTGTATATAAAAGAACATCGATTTTATACCTGAATATAAGATTGTCGAATTTTTACAAATGCACTGCCGTTATGGCTTTTTGTCAACCTCGGTAAGATGAAGAATGTTAATTAATTTAAATATGTTAAATAAATGTGTAGACACAAGAAAGTCGACTTTATACCTGAATATAAGATTGTCGAATTTTTACAAATGCACTTCCGTTATGGCTTTATGTCAACATCAGGAAGATGAAAAAGGTTAATTAACTTAAGTATGTTAAACTAATTATTTAAGGCAATTCAATATCCACTGCTAGATGTGTATATACAAGAAAATCTACTTTATACCTGAATATAAGAATGTCGAATTTTTACAAATGCACTGCCGTTATGGCTTATGTCAACTTCGGTAAGATGAAGAATGTTAATTAACTTAAATAAGTTAAATAAATGTGTAGACACAAGAAAGTCGACTTTATACCTGAATATAAGATTGTCGAATTTTTACAAATGCACTTCCGTTATGGCTTTATGTCAACATCAGGAAGATGCAAAAGGTTAATTAACTTAAGTATGTTAAACTAATTATTTAAGGCAATTCGATATCGACTCTAAATGTGTGTATACAAGAACATCGACTTTATACCTGAACATAAGAATGTCAAATTCTTCCAAATGCGCTGCCGTTATGGCTTTATGTCAACTTCAGTAAGATGAAGAAGCAATTAACTTAAATATGTTAAATTAATGATATAAGGCAATTCAGTATCGACTGCTAAATATGTATACACAAGAAAATCGACTTTACACCTGAATATAAGAATGTCGAATTCTTCCAAAAGCACTGCCGTTATGGCCTTATGTCAACTTCAGTAAGATGAAGAAGCTATTAACTTAAATATGTTAAACTAATGATTTAAGGCAACTCAATATCGACTGCTAAATGTGTATATACAAGAATATCGATTTTATACCTGAATATAAGATTGTCGAATTTTTACAAATGCACTGCCGTTATGGCTTTATGTCAACCTCGGTAAGATGAAGAATGTTAATTAACTTAAATATGTTAAATAAATGTGTAGACACAAGAAAGTCGACTTTATACCTGAATATAAAATTGTCGAATTTTTACAAATGCACTTCCGTTATGGCTTTATGTCAACATCAGGAAGATGAAATGGTTAATTAACTTAAGTATTTTAAACTAATTATTTAAGGCAATTCAGTATCGACTGCTAAATGTGTATATACAAGAAAATCGACTTTATACCTGAATATAAGAATGTCGAATTTTTACAAATGCACTGCCGTTATGGCTTTATGTCAATTTCGGTAAGATGAAGAAAGTTAATTAACTTAAATATGTTAAGTTAATGATTTAAGGCAATTCCATATCGACTGCTAAGTGCGTATATACAATAAAATCGAACTTATACCTGAATATAAGATTGTCGAATTTTTACAAATGCACTGCCGTTATGGCTTTATGTCAACTTCTGTAAGACGAAGAAAGTAAACTAACTTAATTATGTTGAATTAATGATTTAAGGCAATTCAATATCGACTGCTAAATGTATATATACAAGAAAATCGACTTCATACCTGAACATAAGATTGTCGAATTTTTACAAATGCACTTCCGTTATGGCTTTATGTCAACATCAGGAAGATGCAAAAGGGAAAATATCTTAAGTATGTTAAACTAATTATTTAAGGCAATTCAATATCGACTGCTTAATGTGTATATACAAGAAAATCGACTTTATACCTGAATATAAGAATGTCGAATTATTCCAAATGCACTGCCGTTATGGCTTTAGGTCAACTTCAGTAAAATGAAGAAGAATAATTAACTTAAATATGTTAAACTAATGATTTAGGGCATTTCAGTATCGACTGCTAAATGTGTAATCACAAGAAAGTCGACTTTATACCTGAACATAAGATTGTTGATTTCTTCCAACTGCATTGCCGTTATGGCTTTATGTCAACTCCAGTAAGATTAAGAAGGCTAATTAACTTAAATATAGTAAACTAATGATCTGAAGCAACTCAATATCGATTGCTAAATGTGTAGACACAAGAAAGTCGACTTAATACCTGAATATAAGATTGTCGAATTTTTACAAATGCACTTCCGTTATGGCTTTATGTCAGCTTCAGGAAGATGAAGAAAGTTAATTAACTTAAATATGTTAAATTAATGATTTAAAGCAATTCAATATCGACTGCTAAATGTGTATATACAAGAGAGTCGACTTTATACCTGAACATAAGACTGTCGAGTTTTTACAAGTGCACTGCCGTTATGGCTTTATGTCAACTTCAGTAAGATGAATAAGGTTACTTAACTTAAGTATGTTAAATTACTGATTTAAACCAACTCAAGATCGACTGCTTAATGTGTATATACAAGAAAATCGACTTTATATCTGAATATAAGAATGTCGATTTCTTCCAAATGCACTACCGTTATGGCTTTATGTCAACTTCAGTAAGGTGAAGAAGCATAATTAACTTAAATATGTTAATCTAATGATTTAAAGCAACTCAATATCGACTGCTAAATGCGTATATACAAGAAAATCGACCTTATACCTGTATATATGATTGTGGGATTCTTCCAAATGCACTGCCGTTATGGCTTTATGTCAACTTCCTTAAGATGAAGAAGGCTAATAAACTTTAATATTTGATGTTAATGATTTGAGCAACTCAATATCGACTGCTAAATGTGTATATACAAGAAAATCGACTTTATACCTGAATATAAGATTGCCGAATTCTTCCAACTGCATTGCCGTTATGGCTTTATGTCAACTCCAGTAAGATTAAGAAGGCTAATTAACTTAAATATGGTAAACTAATGATCTGAAGCAACTCAATATCGATTGCTAAATGTGTAGACACAAGAAAGTCGACTTAACACCTGAATATAAGATTGTCGAATTTTTACAAATGCACTTCCGTTATGGCTTATAACTTAAATATGTTAAATTAATGATTTAAAGCAATTCAATATCGACTGGTAAATGTGTATATACAAGAAAGTCGACTTTATACCTGAACATAAGACTGTCGAATTTTTACAAATGCACTGCCGTTATGGCTTTATGTCAACTTCGGTAAGATGAAGAAGTTTAATTAACTCAAGTATGTTAAACTAATGATTTGAAGCAACTCAATATCGATTGCTAAATGTGTAATCACAAGAAAGTCGACTTTATACCTGAACATAAGACTGTCGATTTCTTCCAACTGCCTTGCTGTTATGGCTTCATGTAAACTTCAGTAAGATGAGGAAGATTAATTAACTTAAATATGTTAAATTAATGATTTATCGCATTTCAATATCGATTGCTAAATGTGGACAGGAAAATCGACTTTATACCGGTATACAAGTTTGTCGGATTCTTCCAAATGCACTGCCGTTATGGCTTTATGTCAACTTCAGTAAGATGAGGAAGGTCAATTAACTTAAGTATGTTAAATTAATGATTTAAAGCAACTCAATATCGACTGCAAAATGTGTATATACAAGAAAATCGACCTTATACCTGTATATAAGATTGTAGGATTCCTCCAAATGCACTGCCGTTATGGCCTTATGTCAACTTCGGTAAGATGAAGAAAGTTAATTAACTTAAATATGTTAAATTAATGATTTAAGGCAACTCAGTATCGACTGCTAAGTGTGCATGTACAATAAAATTGACTTTATACCTGAATATAGGATTGCCGAATTTTTACAAATCCACTGCCGTTATGGCTTTATGTCAACTTCAGTAAGATGAAGAAAGTTAATTAACTTAAATAAGTTAAATTAATGATTTGAAGCAACTCAATATCGATTGCTAAATGTGTATACACAATAAAGTCGACTTTTAACCTGAACATAAGATTGTCGGATTTTTACAAATCCACTGCCGTTATGGCTTTATGTCAACTTCGGTAAGATGAAGAAAGTTAATTAACTTAAATATGTTATTTTAATAATTTAAGGCAACTCAATATCGACTGCTAAGTGTGCTTTTCAATAAAATTGACTTTATACCTGAATATAAGATTGTCGAATTCTTCCAATTGCACTGCCGTTATGGCTTTATGTCAACTTCAGTAATATGAGGAAGGTCAATTAACTTAAATATGTTAAATTAATGATTTAAAGCAATTCAATATCGACTGCTTAATGTGTAATCACAAGAAAGTCGACTTTATACCTGAACATGAGATTGTTGATTTCTTTCAACTGCATTGCCGTTATGGCCTTATGTCAACTCCGGTAAGATTAAGAAGTCTAATTAACTTAAATATGGTAAATAAATGATTTGAAGCAACTCAATATCGATTGCTAAATGTGTATACACAAGAAAGTCGACTTTATACCTGAATATAAGATTTTCGAATTTTTACAAATGCACTGCCGTTATGGCTTTATGTCAACTTCAGGAAGATGAAAAAGGTTAATTAACTTAAGTATGTTAAACTAATTTTTTTAAGCAATTTAATATCGACTGCTAAATGTGTATATATATACCAGAAAATCGACTTTATACCTAAATATAAGATTGTCGAATTTTTACAAATGCACTGCCGTTATGGCTTTATGTTAACTTCGGTAAGATGAAGAATGTTAATTAACTTAAATATGTTAAATTAATGATTTGAAGCAATTCCATATCGATTGCTAAGTGTGTATATACACGAAAATCGACTTTATACCTGAATATAAGATTGTCGAATTTCTACAAATGCACTGCCGTTATGGCTTTATGTCAACTTCAGTAAGATGAAGAAAGTTAATTAACTTAAATACGTTAAATTAATGATTTAAGGCAATTCAATATCGACTGCTAAATGTGTATATACAAGAAAATCGACCTTATACCTGAATATAAGAATGTCGAATTTTTCCAAATGCACTGTCGTTATGGCTCAGTGTCAACTTCGGTAAGATGAAGAAAGTTAATTAACTTAAATATGTTAAATTAATGATTTCAGGCAACTCAATATTGACTGCTAAGTGTGTATATACAAGAAAATCGACTTTATACCTGAATATAAGATTGTCGAATTTTTACAAATGCACTGCCGTTATGGCTTTATGTCAACTTCAGTAAGATGAAGAAAGTTAATTAACTTAAATATGTTAAACTAATGATTTAAGGCAATTCAATATAGACTGCTAAATGTGTATATACGAGAACATCGACTTTATACCCGAATATAAGAATGTTAAATTCTTCCAAATGCACTGCCGTTATGGCTTTATGACAATTTCATTAAGATGAAGAAGAATAATTAACTTAAATATGTTAAATTAATGATTTAAAGCAACTCAATATCGACTGCTAAATGTGTATATACAAGAAAATCGACCTTATACCTGAATATAAGAAAGTCGAATTCTTCCAAATGCACTGTCGTTATGGCTCAGTGTCAACTTCAGTAAGATGAAGAAAAATAATTAACTTATATATGTTAAACTAATGATTTAAGGTAATTCAATATCGACTGCTAAATGTGTATATACAAGAAAATCGACCTTATACCTGAATATAAGAATGTCGAATTCTTCCAAATGCACTGCCGTTATGGCTTTATGTCAATTTCATTAAGATGAAGAAGAATAACTAACTTAAATATGTTAAACTAATGATTTAGGGCATATCAATATCGACTGTTAAATATGTATATAAAAGAAAATCGACTTTACACCTGAACATAAGAATGTCGAATTCTTCCAAATGCACTGTCGTTATGGCTTTATGTCAACTTCAGTAAGATGAAGAAGCATAATTAACTTAAATATGTTAAACTAATGATTTAAGGCAATTCAATATCGACTGCTTAATGTGATTTAAGGCAATTCAATATCGACTGCTAGGTGTGTATATACAAGAACATCGAATTTATGCCTGAATATAAGAATGTCAAATTCTTCCAAATGCACTGCCGTTATGGCTTTATGTCAACTTCAGTAAGATGAAGAAGCAATTAACTTAAATATGTTAAACTAATGATTTAAGGCAACTCAATATCGACTGCGAAATGTGTATATACAAAAACATCGATTTTATACCTGAATATAAGATTGTCGAATTTTTACAAATGCACTGCCGTTATGGCTTTTTGTCAACCTCGGTAAGATGAAGAATGTTAATTAATTTAAATATGTTAAATATATGTGTAGACACAAGAAAGTCGACTTTATACCTGAATATAAGATTGTCGAATTTTTACAAATGCACTTCCGTTATGGCTTTATGTCAACATCAGGAAGATGAGAAAGGTCAATTAACTTAAATATGTTAAATTAATGATTTAAAGCAACTCAATATCGACTGCTAAATGTGTATATACAAGAAAATCGACTTTATACCTGAATACAAGATTGTCGAATTTTTACAAATCCACTGCCGTTATAGCTTTATGTCAACTTCAGTACGATGAGGAAGGTCAATTAACTTAAATATGTTAAACTAATGATTTGAAGCAACTCAATATCGATTGCTAAATGTGTATACACAAGAAAGTCGACTTTATACCTGAATATAAGATTGTCGAATTTTTACAAATGCACTTCCGTTATGGCTTTACGTGTACTTCAGGAAGATGAAAAAGGTTAATTAACTTTAGTATGTTAAACTAATTATTTAAGGCAATTAAATATCGACTGCTGAATGTGTATATACATTCAAGAAAATCGACTTTATACCTAAATATAAGATTGTCGAATTTTCACAATGCACTGCCGTTATGGCTTTATGTTAACTTCGGTAAGATGAAGAATGTTAATTAACTTAAATATGTTAAATTAATGATTTGAAGCAATTCCATATCGATTGCTAAGTGTGTATATACAAGAAAATCGACTTTATACCTGAATATAAGATTGTCGAATTTCTACAAATGCACTGCCGTTATGGCTTTATGTCATCTTCAGTAAGATGAAGAAAGTTAATTAACTTAAATATGTTAAATTAATGATTTAAGGCAATTCAGTATCGACTGCTAAATGTGTATATACAAGAACATCGACTTTATACCTGAATATAAGAATGTCAAATTCTTCCAAATGCACTGCCGCTATGGCTTTATGTCAATTTCATTAAGATGAAGAAGAATAATTAACTTAAATATGTTAAACTAGTGATTTAGGGCATTTCAATATCGACTGCTAAATATGTATATAGAAGAAAATTTACCTTATACCTGAATATAAGAATGTCGAATTCTTCCAAATGCACTGTCGTTATGGCTTTATGTCAACTTCAGTAAGATGAAGAAGCATAATTAACTTAAATATGTTAAACTAATGATTTAAGGCAATTCAATATCGACTGCTAAATGTGTATATACAAGAAAATCGTCTTTATACCTGAATATAAGAATGTTTAATTCTTCCAAATGCACTGCCGTTATGGCTTAATGTCAACTTCAGTACGATGAAGAAGCATAGTTAACTTAAATATGTTAAACTAATGATTTAAAACAACTCAATATCGATTGCTAAATGTGTATGTACAAGAAAGTCCACTTTATACCTGAACATAAGAGTGACGATTTCTTCTAACTGCATTGCCGTTATGGCTTCATGTCAACTTCGGTAAGATGAAGAAAGTTATTTAACTTAAATATGTTAAACTAATGATTTAAGGCAATTCAATATCGACTGCTAAATGTGTATATACAAGAACATCGAATTTATGCCTGAATATACGAATGTCGAATTCTTCCAAATGCACTGCCGTTATGGCTTTATGTCAACTTCAGTAAGATGAAGAAGCAATTAACTTAAATATGTTAAACTAATGATTTAAGGCAATTCAATATCGACTGCTAAATGTGTATATACAAGAACATCGACTTTATACCTGAATATAAGAATGTCGAATTCTTCCAAATGCACCGCCGTTATGGCTTAATGTCAACTTCAGTACGATGAAGAAGCATAGTTAACTTAAATATGTTAAACTGATGATTTAAAACAACTCAATATCGATTGCTAAATGTGTATGTACAAGAAAGTCCAATTTATACCTGAACATAAGAGTGACGATTTCTTTTAACTGCATTGCCGTTATGGCTTCATGTCAGCTTCGGTAAGATGAAGAAAGTTAAATAACTCAAATATGTTAAATTAATGATTTAAGGCAATTCAGTATCTACTGCTAGGTGTGTATATACAAGAACATCGAATTTATGCCTGAATATAAGAATGTCGAGTTCTTCCAAATGCACTGCCGTTATGGCTTTATGTCAACTTCAGTAAGATGAAGAAAGTTAATTAACTTAAATATGTTAAATTAATGATTTAAGGCAATTCAGTATCGACTACTAGATGTGTATATACAAGAACATCGACTTTATGCTTGAATATAAGAATGTCGAATTCTTCCAAATGCACTGCCGTTATGGCTTTATGTCAACTTCAGTAAGATGAAGAAAGTTAATTAACTTAAATATGTTAAATTAATGATTTAAGGCAATTCAGTATCGACTACTAGATGTGTATATACAAGAACATCGACTTTATACCTGAATATAAGAATGTCGAATTCTTCCAAATGCACTGCCGTTATGGCTTTATATCAATTTCATTAAGAAGAAGAAGAATAATTAACTTAAATATGTAAAACTAATGATTTAGGGCATTTCAATATCGACTGCTAAATATGTATGTACAAGAATGTCCACTTTATACCTGAACATAAGAGTGACGATTTCTTCTAACTGCATTGCCGTTATGGCTTCATGTCAACTTCGGTAAGATGAAGAAAGTTAATTAACTTAAATATGGTAAACTAATGATTTAAGGCAATTCAATATCGACTGCTAAATGTGTATATACAAGAACATCGAATTTATGCCTGAATATAAGAATGTCGAATTCTTCCAAATGCACCGCCGTTATGGCTTAATGTCAACTTCAGTACGATGAAGAAGCATAGTTAACTTAAATATGTTAAACTAATGATCTAAAACAACTCAATATCGATTGCTAAATGTGTATCTACAAGAAAGTCCACTTTATACCTGAACATAAGAGTGACGATTTCTTCTAACTGCATTGCCGTTATGGCTTCATGTCAACTTCGGTAAGATGAAGAAAGTTAAGTAACTTAAATATGTTAAATTAATGATTTAAGGCAATTCAGTATCGACTGCTAGGTGTGTATATACAAGAACATCGAATATATGCCTGAATATAAGAATGTCGAATTCTTCCAAATGCACTGCCGTTATGGCTTTATGTCAACTTCAGTAAGATGAAGAAGCAATTAACTTAAATATGTTAAGCTAATGATTTAAGGCAAATCAATATCGACTGCTAAATGTGTATATAAAAGAACATCGATATTATACCTGAATATAAGATTGTCGAATTTTTACAAATGCACTGCCGTTATGGCTTTTGTCAACCTCAGTAAGATGAAGAATGTTAATTAATTTAAATATGTTAAATAAATGTGTAGACACAAGAAAGTCGACTTTATACCTGAATATAATTGTCGAATTTTTACAAATGCACTTCCGTTATGGCTTTATGTCAACATCAGGAAGATGAAAAAGGTTAATTAACTTAAGTATGTTAAACTAATTATTTAAGGCAATTCAATGTCGACTGCTAGATGTGTATATACAAGAAAATCTACTTTATACCTGAATATAAGAATGTCGAATTTTTACAAATGCACTGCCGTTATGGCTTTATGTCAACTTCGGTAACATGAAGAATGTTAATTAACTTAAATAAGTTAAATAAATGTGAAGACACAAGAAAGTCGACTTTATACCTGAATATAAGATTGTCGAATTTTTACAAATGCACTTCCGTTATGGCTTTATGTCAATTTCAGTAAGATGAGGAAGGTCAATTAACTTAAATATGTTAAATTAATGATTAAAAGCAACTCAATATCGACTGTTTAATGTGTATATACAAGAAAATCGACTTTATACCTGAAAATAAGAATGTCGAATTTTTACAAATGCACTGCCGTCATGGCTTTATGTTAACTTCAGTAAGATGAAGAATGTTAATTAACTTAAATATGTTAAATTAATGATTTGAAGCAATTCCATATCGATTGCTAAGTGTGTATATGGAAGAAAATCGACTTTATACCTGAACATAAGAATGTCGAATTCTTCCAAATGCACTGTTGTTATGGCTTTATGTCAACTTCAGTAAGATGAAGAAGCATAATTAACTTAATATGTTAAACTAATGATTTAAGGCAATTCAATATCGACTGCTAAATGTGTGTATACAAGAACATCGAATTTATGCCTGAATATAAAAATGTCGAATTCTTCCAAATGCACTGCCGTTATGGCTTTATGTCAACTTCAGTAAGATGAAGAAGCAATTAACTTAAATATGTTAAACTAATGATTTAAGGAAACTCAATATCGACTGCTAAATGTGTATATAAAAGAACATCGATTTTATACCTGAATATAAGATTGTCGAATTTTTACAAATGCACTGCCATTATGGCTTTTTGTCAACCTCGGTAAGATGAAGAATGTTAATTAATTTAAATATGTTAAATAAATGTGTAGACACAAGAAAGTCGACTTTATACCTGAATATAAGATTGTCGAATTTTTACAAATGCACTTCCGTTATGGCTTTATGTCCACATCAGGAAGATGAAAAAGGTTAATTAACTTAAGTATGTTAAACTAATTATTTAAGGCAATTCAATATCGACTGCTAGATGTGTATATACAAGAAAATCTACTTTATACCTGAATATAAGAATGTCGAATTTTTACAAATGCACTGCCGTTATGGATTTTTGTCAACTTCGGTAAGATGAAGAATGTTAATTAACTTAAATAAGTTAAATAAATGTGTAGACACAAGAAAGTCGACTTTATACCTGAATATAAGATTGTCGAATTTTTACAAATGCACTGCCGTTATGGCTTTATGTCAACATCAGGAAGATGAAAAAGGTTAATTAACTTAAGTATGTTAAACTAATTATTTAAGGCAATTCAATATCGACTGCTAAGTGTGTATATACAAGAAAATCGACTTTATACCTGAATATAAGATTGTCGAATTTTTTCAAATGCACTGCCGTTATGGCTTTATGTCAACTTTTGTAAGACGAAGAAAGTAAACTAACTTAATTATGTTGAATTAATGATTTAAGGCAATTCAATATCGACTGTTAAATGTATATATACAAGAAAATCGACTTTATACCTAAATATAAGATTGTCGAATTTTTACAAATGCACTGCCGTTATGGCTTTATGTTAACTTCAGTAAGATGAAGAATGTTAATTAACTTAAATATGTTAAATTAATGATTTGAAGCAATTCCATATCGATTGCTAAGTGTGTATATAGAAGAAAATCGACTTTATACCTGAACATAAGAATGTCGAATTCTTCCAAATGCACTGTTGTTATGGCTTTATGTCAACTTCAGTAAGATGAAGAAGCATAATTAACTTAAAAATGTTAAACTAATGATTTAAGGCAATTCAATATCGACTGCTTAATGTGTATATACAAGAAAATCGTCTTTATACCTGAATATAAGAATGTTTAATTCTTCCAAATGCACTGCCGTTATGGCTTAATGTCAACTTCAGTAAGATGAAGTAGCATAGTTAACTTAAATATGTTAAACTAATGATTTGAAGGAACTCAATATCGATTGCTAAATGTGTATGTACAAGAAAGTCGACTTTATACCTGAACATAAGAGTGTCGATTTTTTCCAACTGCATTGTCGTTATGGCTTCATGGCAACTTCTGTAAGATGAAGAAAGTTAATTAACTTAAATATGTTAAACTAATGATTTAAGGCAATTCAATATCGACTGCTAGGTGTGTATATACAAGAAAATTGACTTTATACCTGAATATAAGATGGTCGAATTCTTCCAATTGCACTGCCGTTATAGCTTTATGTCAACCTCAGTACGACGAGGAAGGTCAATTAAGTTAAATATGTTAAATTAATGATTTAAAACAACTCAATATCGACTGCTTAATGTGAATATTTAAGAAAATCGACTTTATACCTATACCCACACTGCCGTTATGGCTTTATGTCAACTTCAGTAAGATGAAGAATGTTAATTAACTTAAATATGTTAAATTAATGATTAAAGGCAACTCAATATCGACTGCAAAATGTGTATATACAAGAACATCGACTATATACCTGAATATAAGAATGTCAGATTCTTCCAAATGCAATGCCGTTATGGCTTTATGTCAACTTCAGTAAGATGAAGAAAGTTAATTAACTTAAATATGTTAAACTAATGATTTAAGACAATTCAATATCGACTGCTAAATGTGTATATACAAGAAAATCGACTTTATACCTGAATAAGAATGTCGATTTCTTCCAAATGCACTGCCGTTATGGCCCTATAACTACTTTAGTAAGTTGAAGAAGGTAACTTAACTAAAATATGTAAAATTAATGATTTAAGGCAATTCAATATCGACTTCTAAATGTGTATATACAAGAAAATCGACTTTATACCTGAATATAACAAGGTCGAATTCTTCCAAGTGCACTGCCGTTATGGCTTTATGTCAACTTTGGTAAGATGAAGAAGGCTAATTAACTTAAATATGTAAAATTAATGATTTAAGGCAATTCATTATCGACTTCTAAATGTGTATATACAAGAAAATCGACTTTATACCTGAATATTACAATCTCGAATTCTCCCAAGTGCACTGCCGTTATGGCATATTGTCAACTTCAGTAAGATGAAGAAAGTTAATTATTTTAAATATGTTAAATTAATGATTCAAGGCAATTCAATATCGACTTCTAAATGTGTATATACAAGAAAATCGACTTTATACCTGAATATAAGAATGTCGACTTCTTCCATATGCACTGCCATTATGGTATAATGTCAACTTCAGTATGATGAAGAAAGAAAAGTAACTTAAATATGTTAAATTAATGATTAAAGGCAATTCAGTTTCGACTGCTAAATGTGTATATACAAGAAAATCGATTTAATATCTGAATATAAGAATGTCGAATTCTTCCAAGTGCACTGCCCTTATAGCTTTATGTCAACTCCAGTAAGATGAAGAAGCATAACTAACTTAAATATGTGAAATTAATGATTTAAGGCAATTCAGTATCGACTGCTAAATGTGTATATACAAGAAAATCGAATTTATACCTGAATGTAAAATTGCCGAATTTTTCCAAATGCGCTGCCGTTATGGCTTTATGTCAACTTCAGTAAAATGAAGAAAGTTAATAACCTTAAATATGTTAAATTAGTGATTTAAAGCAACTCAATATCGACTGCCGAATGTCCATATACAAGAAAATAGACTTTAAACTTGAACATAAGATTATCGATTTCTTCCAGCTGCATTGCCGTTATAGCCCTATAACTACTTCAGTAAGTTGAAGATATCGACTTCTAAATGTGTAAATACAAGAAAATCGACTTTATACCTGAATATAACAATTTCGAATTCTTCCAAGTGCACTGCCGTTATGGCATAATGTCAACTTCAGTAAGATGAAGAAAGTAAACTAACTTAATTATGTTAAATTAATGATTTAAGGCAATTCAATATCGACTGCTAAATGTGAATATACAAGATAATCGACTTTATACCTGAAAATAAGATTGTCGAATTATTCCAAATGCAGTGCCGTTATGGCTTTATGTCAACTTCAGTAAGATGAAGAAAGTAAACTAACTTAATTATGTTAAATTAATGATTTAAGGCAATTCAATATCGACTGCTAAATGTGAATATACAAGATAATCGACTTTATACCTGAATATAAAGTAGTCGATTTCTTCCAAATGCGCTGCCGTAATAGCTTTATGTCAACTTCAGTAAGATGAAGAAAGTAAACTAACTTAATTATGTTAAATTAATGATTTAAAGCAACTCAATATCGACTGTTAAATGTGTATCTACAAGAAAATCGATTTAATACCTAAATATAAGAATGTCGAATTCTTATAAATGGACTGCCTTTAGGGCTTTATGTCAACTTCAGTAAGATGAAGAAAGTTGGTTAACTTAAATATGTTAAATTAATGATTTAAAGCAACTCAATATCGACTACTAAATGTCTATATACAAAAAAATCGATTTATACTTGAATATAACATTGCCGTATTCTTCAAAATGCAGTGCCGATATAGCTTTATGTCAACTTCAGTAAGATGAAGTAGCATAACTAACTTAAATATGTGAAATTAATGATTTAAGGCAATTCAGTATCGACTGCTAAATGTGTATATACAAGAAAATCGACTTTAAACCTATATATAAGATTGTCGCTTTCTTCCAAATGCACTGCCGTTTTGGCTTTATGTCAACTCCGGTAAGAAGAAGAGGGATAATTAACTTAAATATGTTAAATTAATGATTTAAAGCAACTCAATATCGACTGCTAAATGTGCATATGCAAGAGAATTGACTTTAAACTTGAACATACGATTGTCGATTTCTTCCAGTTGCATTGCCGTTATGGCTTTACGTACACTTCAGGAAGATGAAAAAGTTAATTAACTTAAATATGTTAAAATAATTATTAGAAGCAACCCAATATCGACTGCTAAATGTGTATATACAAGAAAATCGACTTTATACCTGAATATAACAATGTCGAATTCCTCCAAATGCACTGCCGTTATGGCATAATGTCAACTTCAGTATGTTGAAAAAAGTTAATTAACTTAGATATGTTAAATTAATGATTTAAGGCAATTCAATATCGGCTGCTAAATGTGTATATACAAGAAAATCGTCTTTATACCTGAATATAGGAATATCGAATTCTTCGTAATGCACTGCTGTTATGGCTTTATGTCAACTTCAGTAAGATGAGGAAGGTAAATTAACTTTGATATATTAAATTTATGATTTAAAGCAACTCGATATCGACTGCTAAATGTGCGTAAACCAGAAAATCGACTTTAGACCTATATATAAGATTGTCGCTTTCTTCCAAATGCACTGCCGTTATGGCTTTATGTCAACTTCAGTAAGATGAAGAAAGTTAATAAACTTAAATATGTTAAATTAATGATTTAAGGCAATTCAATATCGACTGCTTAATGTGTATATACAAGAAAATCGACTTAATACCTGAATATAAGAATGTCGAATTCTTCCAAATGCACTGTCGTTATAGCTTTATGTCAACTTCAGTAAGATGAAGAAAGTTAATTTACTTAAATATGTTAAATTAATGATTTAAGGCAATTCAATATCGACTGCTAAATGTATATATACAAGAAAATCGACTTTATACCTGAATAAGAATATCGAATTCTTCCAAATGCACTGCCGTTATGGCCCTATAACTACTTCAGTAAGTTAAAGAAGGTAACTTAACAAAAATATGTAAAATTAATGATTTAAGGCAATTCAATATCGACTGCTTAATGTGTATATACAAGAAAATCGACTTTATACCTGAATATAAAGTTGTCGATTTCTTCCAAATGCGCTGCCGTTATGGCTTTAAGTCAACTTCAGTAAGATGAAGAAAGTAAACTAACTTAATTATGTTAAATTAATGATTTAAGGCAACTATGTATCGACTGCTAAATGTGTGTGCATATGCAAGAGAATTGACTTTAAACTTGAACATACGATTGTCGATTTCTTCCAGTTGCATTGCCGTTATGGCTTTACGTACACTTCAGGAAGATGAAAAAGTTAATTAACTTAAATATGTTAAAATAATTATTAGAAGCAACCCAATATCGACTGCTAAATGTGTATATACAAGAAAATCGACTTTATACCTGAATATAACAATGTCGAATTCCTCCAAATGCACTGCCGTTATGGCATAATGTCAACTTCAGTATGTTGAAAAAAGTTAATTAACTTAGATATGTTAAATTAATGATTTAAGGCAATTCAATATCGGCTGCTAAATGTGTATATACAAGAAAATCGTCTTTATACCTGAATATAGGAATATCGAATTCTTCGTAATGCACTGCTGTTATGGCTTTATGTCAACTTCAGTAAGATGAGGAAGGTAAATTAACTTTGATATATTAAATTTATGATTTAAAGCAACTCGATATCGACTGCTAAATGTGCGTAAACCAGAAAATCGACTTTAGACCTATATATAAGATTGTCGCTTTCTTCCAAATGCACTGCCGTTATGGCTTTATGTCAACTTCAGTAAGATGAAGAAAGTTAATAAACTTAAATATGTTAAATTAATGATTTAAGGCAATTCAATATCGACTGCTTAATGTGTATATACAAGAAAATCGACTTAATACCTGAATATAAGAATGTCGAATTCTTCCAAATGCACTGTCGTTATAGCTTTATGTCAACTTCAGTAAGATGAAGAAAGTTAATTTACTTAAATATGTTAAATTAATGATTTAAGGCAATTCAATATCGACTGCTAAATGTATATATACAAGAAAATCGACTTTATACCTGAATAAGAATATCGAATTCTTCCAAATGCACTGCCGTTATGGCCCTATAACTACTTCAGTAAGTTGAAGAAGGTAACTTAACTAAAATATGTAAAATTAATGATTTAAGGCAATTCAATATCGACTGCTTAAAGTGTATATACAAGAAAATCGACTTTATACCTGAATATAAAGTTGTCGATTTCTTCCAAATGCGCTGCCGTTATGGCTTTAAGTCAACTTCAGTAAGATGAAGAAAGTAAACTAACTTAATTATGTTAAATTAATGATTTAAGGCAACTATGTATCGACTGCTAAATGTGTATATACAAGAAAATTGACTTCATACCTGAATATAAAATTGTCGAATTTTTCCAAATGCGCTGCTGTGATGGCTTTATGTCAACTTCTGTAAGATGAAGAAGGTAACTTAACTAAAATATGTAAAATTAATGATTTAAGGCAATTCAATATCGACTGCTTAAAGTGTATATACAAGAAAATCGACTTTATACCTGAATATAAAGTTGTCGATTTCTTCCAAATGCACTGCCGTTATGGCGTAATGTTAATTTTAGTAAGATGAAGAAAGCTAATTAACTTAAACATGTTTAATTAATGATTTAAGGCAATTCAATATTGACTGCTAAATGTGTATATACAAGAAAATCGACTTTATACCTGAATAAGAATGTCGATTTCTTCCAAATGCACTGCCGTTATGGCCCTATAACTACTTCAGTAAGTTAAAGAAGGTAACTTAACAAAAATATGTAAAATTAATGATTTAAGGCAATTCAATATCGACTGCTTAATTTTTATATACAAGAAAATCGACTTTATACCTGAATATAAAGTTGTCGATTTCTTCCAAATGCGCTGCCGTTATGGCTTTATGTCAACTTCAGTAAGATGAAGAAAGTAAACTAACTAAACTATGTTAAAATAATGATTTAAAGCAACTATGTATCGACTGTTAAATGTGTATATACAAGAAAATTGACTTTATACCTGAATATAAAATTGTCGAATTCTTCCAAATGTGCTGCTGTGATGGCTTTATGTCAACTTCTGTAAGTTGAAGAAAGTAAACTAACTTAGTCATGTAAAATTAATGATTTAAGGCAATTCAGTATCGACTGCTAAATGTGTATATACAAGAAAATCGACTTTATACTTGAAAATAACAATGTCGAATTCTTCCAAATGCACTGCCGTTATGGCGTAATGTTAACTTTAGTAAGATGAAGAAAGTTAATTAACTTAAACATGTTTAATTAATGATTTAAGGCAATTCAATATCGACAGCTAAATGTGAATATACAAGAAAATCGACTTTATACCTGAATATAGGCATGCCGAATTCTTACAAATGCACTGCCGTTATGGCTTTATGTCAACTTCAGTAAGTTGAAGAAGGTAAATTAACTAAAATATGTAAAATTAATGATTTAAGGCAATTCAATATCGACTGCTAAATGTGTATATAGATACAAGAAAATCGACTTTATACCTCAATATAAGGATGTCGAATTCTTCCAAATGCGCTGCCGTTATGGCTTTATGTCAACTTCAGTAAGATGTAAAGAAGCATAACTAACTTAAATATGTGAAATTAGTGATTTGAGGCAATTCAATATCGACTGCTAAATGTGTATATACAAGAAAATCGACTTTATACTTGAAAATAACAATGTCGAATTCTTCCAAATGCACTGCCGTTATGGCGTAATGTTAACTTTAGTAAGATGAAGAAAGTTAATTAACTTAAACATGTTTAATTAATGATTTAAGGCAATTCAATATCGACAGCTAAATGTGAATATACAAGAAAATCGACTTTATACCTGAATATAGGCATGCCGAATTCTTACAAATGCACTGCCGTTATGGCTTTATGTCAACTTCAGTAAGTTGAAGAAGGTAAATTAACTAAAATATGTAAAATTAATGATTTAAGGCAATTCAATATCGACTGCTAAATGTGTATATAGATACAAGAAAATCGACTTTATACCTCAATATAAGGATGTCGAATTCTTCCAAATGCGCTGCCGTTATGGCTTTATGTCAACTTTAGTAAGTTGAAGAAGGTAAATTAACTAGAATATGTAAAATTAATGATTTAGGGTAATTCAATATCGACTGCTAAATGTGTATATAAAAGAAAATCGACTTAATACCTGAATATAAGAATGTCGAATTCTTCCAAATGCACTGCCGTTATGGCTCTATGTCAACTTCAGTAAGATGAAGAAGCATAACTAACTTAAATATGTGAAATTAATGATTTAAGGCAATTCAATTTCGACTGCTAAATGTGTATATACAAGAAAATCGACTTTATACCTAAATATAAAATTGTCGAATTCTTCCAAATGCGCTGCCGTTATGGCCTTATGTCAACTCCGGTAAGATGAAGAAGGCTAATTAACTTATATATCTTAAATTAATGATTTAAAGCATCTCAATATCGACTGCTAAATGTGCATATAAGAGAAAATAAACTTTATACCTGAATATAAGATTATCGAATTTTTCCTAATGCGCTGCCGTTATGGCTTTATGTCAACTTCAGTAAGATGAAGAAAGTAAATTAACTTAATTATGTTAAATTTATGATTTAAAGCAATTCAATATAGACTGCTAAATGTGTGTTTACAAGAAAATCGTTTTTATACCTGAATATAAGAATGTTGACTTCTTCCAAATGCACTGCCATTATGGTATAATGTCAACTTCAGTAAGATGAAGAAAGTAAACTAACTTAAATATGTTAAATTAATGATTTAATGCTATTCAATATCGATTGCTAAATGTGTATATACAAGAAAATAGACTTTATACCTGAATATAAGAATGTCGAATTCTTCCTAGTGCGCTGCCGTTATGGCTTTATGTCAACTTCAGTGAGATGAAGAAAGTAAACTGACTTAATTATGTTAAATTAATGATTAAAAGCAACTCAATATCGACTGCTAAATGTGTATCTACAAGAAAATCGATTTAATACCTAAATATAAGAATGTCGAATTCTTCAAATGCACTGCCGTTATGGCTTTATGTCAACTTCAGTAAGATGAAGAAGGTTGGTTAACATAAATATGTTAAATTAATGACTTAAAACAATTATATATCGACTGCTAAATGTGTATATACAAGAAAATCGACTTTATACCTGAATATAACAATGTCGAATTCTTCCAAATGCACTGCCGTTATGGCGTAATGTTAACTTTAGTAAGATGAAGAAAGTTAATTACTTAAAATGTGTTAAACTAATGATTTAAGGCAATTCAATATCGACTGCTAAATGTGCATATACCAGAAAATCGACTTTAAACCTATATATAAGATTGTCGTATTCTTCCAAATGCACTGCCGTTATGGCTTTATGTCGACTTCGGTAAGTTGAAGAAGGCTAATTAACTTAAATATGTTAAATTAATGATTTAAAGCAACTCAATATCGACTGCTAAATGTGCATATACAAGAAAATCGACTTTAAACTTGAACATAAGATTATCGATTTCTTCCAGCTGCATTGCCGTAATGGCTTTACGTACACTTCAGGAAGATGAAAAGTTAATCAACTTAAATATGTTAAAATAGTGATTTGAAGCAACCCAATATCGATTGCTAAATGTGTATATACAAGAAAATCGACTTCATACCTGAATTTAAGAATGTTGACTTCTTCCAAATGCACTGCCATTATGGTATAATGTCAACTTCAGTAAGATGAAGAAAGTAAACTAACTTAAATATGTTAAATTAATGATTTAATGCAATTCAATATCGATTGCTAAATGTGTATGTACAAGAAAATAGACTTTATACCTGAATATGACAATGTCGAATTCTTCAAATGCACTGCCGTTATGGCTTTATGTCAACTTCAGTAAGATGAAGAAAGTTAATTAACTCAAATATGTTAAACTAATGATTTAAAGCAACTCAATATCGACTGCTAAATGTGCATATACCAGAAAATCGACTTTAAACCTATATATAAGATTGTCGTATTCTTCCAAATGCACTGCCGTTATGGCTTTATGTCGACTTCGGTACGTTGAAGAAGGCTAATTAACTTAAATATGTTAAATTAATGATTTAAAGCAACTAAATATCGACTGCTAAATGTGCATATACAAGAAAATCGACTTTAAACTTGAACATAAGATTATCGATTTCTTCCAGCTGCATTGCCGTAATGGCTTTACGTACACTTCAGGAAGATGAAAAAGTTAATTAACTTAAATATGTTAAAATAATAATTTGAAGCAACCCAATATCGCCTGCTAAATGTGTATATACAAGAAAATCGACTTTATACCTGAATATAAGGATGTCGAATTCTTCCAAATGCACTGCCGTCATGGCATATTGTCAACTACAGTAAGATGAAGAAAGTTAATTAACTTAAATAAGTTAAATTAATGATTTAAAGCAATTCAATATCGACTGCTAAATGTGTATATACAAGAAAATCGTCTTGATACCTGAATAACAATGTCGATTTCTTTCAAATGCGCTGCCGTTATGGCTTTATGTCAACTTCTGTAAGATGAAGAACGTAAACTAACTGAATTATGTTAAATTAATGATTTAAGGCAATTCAATATCGACTGCTAAATGTGTATATACAAGAAAATCGTCTTGATACCTGAATAACAATGTCGAATTCTTCCAAATGCACTGCCGTTATGACTTTATGTCAACTTCAGTAAGTTGAAGAAGGTAAATTAACCAAAATATGTAAAATTAATGATTTAAGGCAATTCAATATCGACTTCTAAATGTGTATATACAAGAAAATCGACTTCATACCTGAATATAAGAATGTCGAATTCTTCCAGCTGCATTGCCGTAATGGCTTTACGTACACCTCAGCTAGATGAAAAAGTTAATTAACTTAAATATGTTAAAATAATGATTTGAAGCAACCCAATATCGACCGCTAAATGTGTATATACAAGAAAATCGTCTTGATACCTGAATAACAATGTCGAATTCTTCCAAATGCACTGCCGTCATGGCATATTGTCAACTTCAGTAAGATGAAGAAAGTTAATTAACTTAAATATGTTAAATTAATGATTTAAAGCAATTCAATATCGACTGCTAAACTTAATGTCTATATACAAGAAACTCGTCTTTATACCTGAATAAGAATGTCGAATTCTTCCAAATGCACTGCCGTTATGGCCCTATAACTACTTCAGTAAGATGAAGAAAGTAAACTAACTTAAATATGAAAAATTAATGATTTAAGGCAATTCAATATGGACTTCTAAATATATTTACAAGAAAATCGACTTTATACCTGAATATAAGAATGTCGAACTCTTCCAAATGCACTGCCGTTATAGCTTTATGTCAACTTCAGTAAGATAAAGAAGCATAACTATCTTAAATATGTGAAATTAATGATTTAAGGCAATTCAGTATCGACTGCTAAATGTGTATAAACAAGAAAATAGAATTTATACCTGAATATAAAATTGTCGAATTCTTCCAAATGCGCTGCCGTTATGGCTTTATGTCAACTTCTGTAAGATGAAGAAAGTAAACTAACTTAATTATGTTAAATTAATGATTTAAGGGGCTATACCAGTGTGACACTTTCAAAAAAAAAATTTTTTTTTTTTGCTTTTTTCGATAGCTTATATATTCAAAAATATCCTGTGAAATCGGCGAGGTCGTATTTTAAATAGTTTCTGAATGGCAGCGTTCTAAATAGCGACCGCTCAGAGGTGCAAACATATATAAGTGAAACTTTAAACGTGTTTTTCTCGAAACGACATTTTTCAAATTTGCTGACATTATAACTCAACGAGAAATTAACCGATCGACTTCAAATTAAAACTGGATATAGTTGAATACATTTGCTATACAATAGACTACGATCTTTTTGATTGGCTGAAAATTGTCAATTTGGCATTAAAAAAACGACAATTTTTTTCGTGAAAAAACGATTTTTTTTTTCAAAATGGCGCCATTTTCTTAATTTTTGATATTTTTCAAAGATCGTAGTCCATTGTATAGAAAATATATTTAAGCTTAATAAACATTTTGAATTTTTTTGTTTCAGCTACTCAATCGACCGGAATCATGCCAGCAGTTGAGGCACTTTTTTTTTGCACTTCCGTCGACAGCACATTACTACGTTATTTTTTAATATTTTTGTAAAATTTTTTTTTTTTAATATAGCTCAAAATATACTTTATTACGTCCATAGAACGTCGAAACATTCAATCTAGTACTTTCTTTAAAAAAAAATCACGAAAATCGCCTAATTTTTCATGCGTCGCACTGGTATAGCCCCTTAAGGCAATTCAATATCGACTGCTAAATGTGTATATACAAGAAAATCGACTTTATACCTGAATATAACAATGTCGAATTCTTCCAAATGCACTGCCGTTATGGCGTACTGTTAACTTTAGTAAGATGAAGAAACTAAACTAACTTAAATATGTTAAACTAATGATTTAAGGCAATTCAATATCGACTGCTAAATGTGTATCTAGAAGAAAATCGATTTAATACCTAATAATAAGAATGTCGAATTCTTCCAAGTGCACTGCCGTTATGGCTTTATGTCAACTTCAGTAAGATGAAGAAGGCTGGTTAACTTAAATATGTTAAATTAATGATTTAAAGCAACTCATTATCGACTACTTAATGTCTATTTACCAGAAAATCGATTTATACTTGAACATAACATTGTCGTATTCTTCAAAATGCAGTGCCGATATGGCTTTATGTCAAATTCAGTAAGATGAAGAAGGCTGGTTAACTTAAATATGTTAAATTAATGATTTAAAGCAACTCAATATCGACTGCTAAATGTGTATCTAGAAGAAAATCGATTTAATACCTAATAATAAGAATGTCGAATTCTTCCAAGTGCACTGCCGTTATGGCTTTATGTCAACTTCAGTAAGATGACGAAGGCTGGTTAACTTAAATATGTTGAATTAATTATTTAAAGCAACTCAATATCGACTGCTAAATGTGTAAATGTTGTTCTAAATGCACTGCCGTTACGGCTTTATGTCAATTTTATTAAGATGAAGAAGGTTAATTAACTTAAATATGTTAAATTAATGATTTAAAGCAACTCAATATCGACTGCTAAATGTGTATATAGATACAAGAAAATCGTCTTTATACCTGAATAAGAATGTCGAATTCTTCCAAATGCACTGCCGTTATAGCTTTATGTCAACTTCAGTAAGATGAACAAGCATAACTAACTTAAATATGTGAAATTAATGATTTAAGGCAATTCAGTATCGACTGCTAAATGTGTATAAACAAGAAAATCGAATTTATACCTGAATATAAAATTGTCGAATTCTTCCAAATGCGCTGCCGTTATGGCTTTATGTCAAATTCAGTAAGATGAAGAAAGTAAACTAACTTAATTATGTAAAATTAATTATCTATAGCAACTATATATCGACTGCTAAATGTGTATATACACGAAAATCGACTTTATACCTGAAAATAACAATGTCGAATTCTTCCAAATGCACTGCCGTTATGGCGTACTGTTAACTTTAGTAAGATGAAGAAAGTAAACTAACTTAATTATGTTAAATTAATGATTTAAGGCAATTCAATATAGACTGCTAAATGTGTGTTTACAAGAAAATCGACTTAATACCTGAATATAAAGTTGTCGATTTCTTCCAAATGCGCTGCCGTTATGGCTTTATGTCAACTTCAGTAAGATGAAGAAAGTAAACTAACTGAATTATGTAAAATTAATGATTTAAAGCAACTCAATATCGACTGCTAAATGTGTATATACAAGAAAATCGAATTTATGCCTGAATATAAGAATGTCAAATTCTTCCAAGTGCACTGCCGTTATGGCTTTATGTCAACTTCAGTAAGATGAAGAAGGCTGTTTAACTTAAATATGTTAAATTAATGATTTAAAGCAACTCATTATCGACTACTTAATGTCTATTTACCAGAAAATCGATTTATACTTGAACATAACATTGTCGTATTTTTCAAAATGCAGTGCCGATATGGCTTTATGTCAAATTCAGTAAGATGAAGAAAGTAAACTAACTTAATTATGTTAAATTAATGATTTAAAGCAACTCAATATCGACTGCTAAATGTGTATCTAGAAGAAAATCGATTTAATACCTAATAATAAGAATGTCGAATTCTTCCAAGTGCACTGCCGTTATGGCTTTATGTCAACTTCAGTAAGATGAAGAAGGCTGGTTAACTTAAATATGTTAAATTAATGATTTAAAGCAACTCATTATCGACTACTTAATGTCTATTTACAAGAAAATCGATTTATACTTGAACATAACATTGTCGTATTCTTCAAAATGCAGTGCCGATATGGCTTTATGTCAAATTCAGTAAGATGAAGAAAGTAAACTAACTTAATTATGTAAAATTAATGATTTAAAGCAACTATATATCGACTGCTAAATGTGTATATACAAGAAAATCGAATTTATACCTGAAAATAACAATGTCGAATTCTTCCAAATGCACTGCCGTTATGGCGTACTGTTAACTTTAGTAAGATGAAGAAACTAAACTAACTTAAATATGTTAAACTAATGATTTAAGGCAATTCAATATCGACTGCTAAATGTGTAAATGTTGTTCTAAATGCACTGCCGTTACGGCTTTATGTCAATTTTATTAAGATGAAGAAGGTTAATTAACTTAAATATGTTAAATTAATGATTTAAAGCAACTCAATATCGACTGCTAAATGTGTATATAGATACAAGAAAATCGTCTTTATACCTGAATAAGAATGTCGAATTCTTCCAAATGCACTGCCGTTATAGCTTTATGTCAACTTCAGTAAGATGAACAAGCATAACTAACTTAAATATGTGAAATTAATGATTTAAGGCAATTCAGTATCGACTGCTAAATGTGTATAAACAAGAATATCGACTTTATACCTGAATATAAAATTGTCGAATTCTTCCAAATGCACTGCCGTTATGGCTTTATGTCAACTTCAGTAAGATGAAGAAGGTTAATTAACTTAAATAAGTGAAGTAAATAATTTAAAGCAACTCAATATCGATTGCTAAATGTATGTACAAGAAAATCGACATTATACTTTAATATAAGATTGTGAAATTCTTCCAAATGCACTGCCG
>NW_024395625.1:0-10170 GCF_016617805.1 Bactrocera tryoni | reverse complement strand
TTATACCTGAATATAAGATTTTCGAATTATTCCAAATGCACTGCCGTTATGGCCTCATGTCAACTTCAGCAAGATGAAGAAGGTAATTTCACTTAAATATTTGATGTTAATGATTTGAGGCAGCTCAATATCGACAGCTTAGTGTGTATATACAAGAAAATCGACTTTATACCTGAATATAAGATTGTCGAATTCTTCCAAATGCACTGCCGTTATGGCTTTATGTTAACTTCGGTAAGATGAAGAAGGTCAATTGAAATATAAGATTGTCGAATTCTTCCAAATGCACTGCCGTTATGGCTTTATGTCAACTTCAGCAAGATGAAGAAGGTTAACTAACTTAAATATTTGATGTTAATGATTTGAAGCAACTCAGTATCGACTGCTAAATGTGTATATACATGAAAATCGTCTTTATACCTGAATATAAGATTGTCGAATTCTTGCAAATACCCTGCCGTTATGGCTTTATGTTTACTTCAGCAAGATGAAGAAGGTTAATTAACTTAAATATTTGATGCTTATGATTTGAAGCCACTCAATATCGACTGCTAAGTGTGTGTATACAAGAAAATCGACTTTATACCTGAATATAAGATTGTCGAATTCTTCCAAATGCACTGCCGTTATGGCTTTATGTTAACTTCAGCAAGATGAAGAAGGTTAATTAACTTAAATATTTGACGCTTATGATTTGAAGCAACTCAATATAGACTGCTAAGTGTGTGGATACAAGAAACTCGACTTTATACCTGAATGTAAGATTGTCGAATTCTTCCAAATGCACTGCCGTTATGGCTTTATGTCAACTTCGGTAAGATGAAGAAGGTCAATTGAAATATAAGATTGTCGAATTCTTCAAAATGCACCGCCGTTATGGCTTTATGTCAACTTCATCAAGATAAAGAAGGCTAACTAACTTAAATATTTGATGTTAATGATTTGAAGCAACTCAATACCGACCGCTAAATGTGTATATACAAGTAAATCTACTTTATACCTGAATATAAGATTGTCGAATTTTCCAAATGCACTGCCGTTATGGCTTTATGTCAACTTCGGTAAGATGAAGAAGGTCAATTGAAATATAAGATTGTCGAATTCTTCCAAATGCACTGCAGTAATGTCTTTATGTCAACTTCGATAAGATGAAGGAAACTAATTAACTTAAATATTTGATGTTAACGATTTCTAGCAACTCAATATCGACTGCTAGGTGTGCTTATGCAACAAAACCGACTTTACACCTGAACATAAGATTGTCGAGATTTTCCAAATGCACTGCCGTTATGGCTTTATGTCAGTTTCGATAAGATGAAGAAGGTTAATTAACTTAAATATTTAATGTTAATGATTTGAGGCAACTCAATATCGACTGCTAAATGTGTGTATACAAGAAAATCGTCTTTATACCTGAATATAAGATTTTCGAAATCTTGCAAATGCACTGCCGTTATGGCTTTATGTCAACTTCGATAAGATAAAGGAAGCTAATTAACTTAAATATTTGATATTAATGATTTCAAGCAATTCAATATCGACTGCTAAATGTGTATATACAAGAAAACTGACTTTATACCTGAACATAAGATTGCCGAGTTCTTCCAAACGAGCTGCCGTTATGACTTTATGTCAACTTCAGTAAGATGAAGAAGGTAAATTAACTTAAAGATGTTAAAGTAATGATTTAAGGCAACTCAATATCGACTGCTTAATGTGTATATACAAGAAAATGGACTTTATACCTGAATATAAGATTGTCAAATTCTTCCAAATGCACTGCCGTTATGGCTTTATGTCAACTTCAATAAGGTGAAGAAGGTAAATTAACTTAGAGATGTTAAATTAATGATTTAAAGCAACTCAATATCGACTGCTAAATGAGTATATACAAGAAAATCGACTTTTTACCTGAATATGAGATTATCGAATTCTTCCAAATGCACTGCCGTTATGGCTTTATGTCAACTTCAGTAAGATAAAGAAGGTAAATTATTTTAAAGATGTTAAACTAATGATTTAAGGCAACTCAATATTGACTACTATATGTGTATATACAAGAAAATCGACTTTATACCTGAATATAAGATTGTCGAATTCTCCCAAATGCACTGCCGTTATGACTTTATGTCAACTTCAGTAAGATGAAGAAGGTAAATTAACTTAAAGATGTCTAATTAATGACTTAAAGCAACTCAATATCGACTGCTTAATGTGTATATACAAGAAAAGGGACTCTATACCTGAATATAAGATTGTCGACTTCTTCCAACTGCACTGGCGTTATGGCCTTATGTCAACTTCAATAAGATGAAGAAAGTAAATTAACTTAAGGATGTTAAATTAATGATATCAAGCAACTCAATATCGACTGCTAAAGATGTATATACAAGAAAATCGACTTTATACTTGAACATAAGATTGTCGAATTCTTCCAAATGCACTGCCGTTATGGCTTTATGTCAACTTCAGTAAGATGAAGAAGGTAAATTAACTTAAAGATGTTAAATTAGTGATTTAAAGCAACTCAATATCGACTGCTTAATGAGTATATACAAGAAAATGGACCTTATACCTGAATATAAGATTGTCGAATTCTTCCAAATGCACTGCCGTTATGGCCTTATGTCAACTTCAGTAAGATAGAGAAGGTAAATTAACGTAAAGATGTTAAATAAATGATTTAAAGCAACTCAATATCGACTGCTAAATGTGTGTGTACAAGAAAATCGACATTATACCTAAATATAAGATTGTCGAATTCTTCCAAATGCACTGCCGTTATGGCTTTATGTCAACTTTAGCAAGATGAGGATGGTTAATTAACTTATAAATGTTAGATTAATAATTAAAAGCAACCCAATATCGACTTCTAAATGTGTATATACAAGAAAATCGACTTTATACCTGAATATAAGATTGTCGAATTCTTCCAAATTCACTGCCGTTATGGCTTTATGTCAACTTTAGCAATATGGAGAAGGTTAGTTAACTTAAATATTTGATGCTTATAATTTGAAGCAATTCAATATCGACTGTTAAGTGTGTGTATACAAGGAAATCGACTTTATACCTGAATGTAAGGTGGTCGAATTCTTCCAAATGCACTGCCGTTATGGCTTTACGTCAACTTCGGTAAGATGAGGAAAGTTAGTTGACTTAAATTTGTAAATTAATGACTTAAAGCAACTCATTATCGACTGCTAAATGTGTATATACAAGAAAATCGACTTTATACCTGAATGTAAGATGGTCGAATTCTTCCAAATGCACTGCCGTTATGGCTTTATGTCAACTTCGGTAAGATGAAGGAAGCTAATTAACGTAAATATTTGATGTTAATGATTTGAAGCAACTCAATATCGACTGCTAAGTGTGTATATACAAGAAAATCGACTTTATACCTGAATATAAGATTGTCGGATTCTTCCAAATGCACTGCCGTTATGGCTTTATGTCAACTTCAGCAAAATGAAGAAAGTTAATTAACATAAATATTTTATGCTTATGATTTGAAGCGACTTACTATCGACTGCTAAGTGTGTGTATACAAGAAAATCGACCTTACACCTGAACATAAGATTGTCGAATTCTTCCAAATACACTGCCGTTATGGCTTTATGTCAACTTCGGCAAGATGAGGAAGGTTAATTAACTTATAAATGTTAAATTAATGATTAGAAGCAACCAGTTTTTGACTCCTAAATGAGTATATACAAGAAAATCGACTTTAAACCTGAATATAAGATTGTCGAATTCTTCCAAATGCACTGCCGTTATGGCTTTATGTCAACTTCGATAAGATAAAGAAGGATAATAAACTTTAATATTTGATGTTAAGGATTTAAAGCAACTCAATATCGACTGTAAATGTGTATATTCAAGAAAATCGACTTTATACCTGAATATAAGTTTGTCGAATTCTTCCAAATGCACTGCCGTTATGGCTTTATGTCAACTTTAGCAAGATGAGGAAGGTTAATTAACTCAAAAATGTTAAATTAATAATTAAAAGCAAGCCAATATCGACTTCTAAATGTGTATATACAAGAAAATCGACTTTATACCTGAATATAAGATTGTCGAATTCTTCCAAATGCACTGCCGTTATGGCTTTATGTCAACTTTAGCAAGATGAGGAATGTTAATTAACTTAAAAATGTTAAATTAATGATTAAAAGCAACCCAATATCGACTTCTAAGTGTGTGTATACAAAAAAATCGACTTTATACCTCGATATAATATTGTCGAAATTTTGCAAATGCACTGCCGTTATGGCTTTATGTCAACTTCGATAAGATAAAGGAAGCTAATTAACTTAAATATTTGATGATAATGATTTGAAGCAGCTCAATATCGACTGCTAAGTGTGTATATACAAGAAAAACGACTTTATACCTGAACATAAGATTGCCGAGTTCTTCCAAACGAGCTGCCGTTATGGCTTTCTGTCCACTTCAGCAAGATGAAGAAGGTAAGTTAACTTAAATATTTGATGCATATGATTTGAAGCAACTCAATATCGACTGCTAAGTGTGTGTATACAAGAAATCGACTCTATACCTGAATATAAGATTGTCGAATTCTTCCAAATGCACTGCCGTTATGGCTTTATGTCAACTTTAGCAAGATGAGGAATGTTAATTAACTTAAAAATGTTAAATTAATGATTAAAAGCAACCCAATATCGACTTCTAAGTGTGTGTATACAAAAAAATCGACTTTATACCTCGATATAATATTGTCGAAATTTTGCAAATGCACTGCCGTTATGGCTTTATGTCAACTTCGATAAGATAAAGGAAGCTAATTAACTTAAATATTTGATGATAATGATTTGAAGCAGCTCAATATCGACTGCTAAGTGTGTATATACAAGAAAAACGACTTTATACCTGAACATAAGATTGCCGAGTTCTTCCAAACGAGCTGCCGTTATGACTTTATGTCAACTTCGGTGAAATGAATAAGGCTAATTAACTTAAATATTTTATGATAATGATTTGAAGCAACTCAATATCGACTGCTAAGTGTGTATATACAACAAAACCGACTTTACACCTGAACATAAGATTGTCTAGTTCTTCCAAAAGCACTGCCGTTATGGCTTTATGTCCACTTCAGCAAAATGAATAAGGCTAATTAACTTAAATATGTTAATCAAATGATTTAAAGCAACTCAATGTCGACTGCTAAATGTGTTCGTACAAGAAAATCGACCTTATACCTAAATGTAAGATTCTCGAATTCTTCCAAGTTCACTGCCTTATGGCTTTATGTCAACTTTAGCAAGATGAGGAAGGTTAATTGACTTAAATATGTTAAACTAATGATGCAAAGCAACCCAATATCGACTGCTACATGTGTATATACGAGAAAATCGACTATATACCTAAAAATAAGAGTTCTCGAATTCGAATTTTTGCAAATGCACTGCCGTTATGGCTTTATGTCAACATCGGTAAGCTGAAGAAGGCTAATTAACTTAAATATGTTAAACTAATGATTGAAAGCAACTCAATATCGACTGCTAAATGTGTATATACAAGAAAATCGACTTTATACCTGATTATAAGATTGTTGAATTATTCCAAAGGCACTGCCGTTATGGCTTTATGTTAACTTTAGCAAGATGAAGAAGGTTAATTAACTTAAATATTTAATGCTTATGATATAAAGCAACTCAATATCGACTGCTAAGTGTGTGTATACAAGAAAATCGACTTTATACCTGAATATAAGATTGTTGAATTATTCCAAAGGCACTCCCGTTATGGCTTGCTAAGTGTGTGTATACAAGAAAATCGACCTTACACCTGAACATAAGATTGTCGAATTCTTCCAAATACACTGCCGTTATGGCTTTATGTCAACTTCGGCAAGATAAGGAAGGTTAATTAACTTATAAATGTTAAATTAATGATTAGAAGCAACCTAATATTGACTCCTAAATGAGTATATACAAGAAAATCGTTTTTATACCTGAATATAAGATTGTCGAATTCTTGCAAATTCACTACCGTTATGGCTTGATGTCAACTTCGGTAAGTTGAAGAAGGCTAATTAACTTAAATATGTTAAACTAATGATTTAAAGCAACACAATATCGACTGCTAAATGTGTATATACAAGAAAATCAACTTTATACCTGAATATAAGATTGTCGAATTCTTCCGAATGCACTACCGTTATGGCCTTATGTCAACTTTAGCAAGATGGGGAAGGTTAATTAACTTAAAAATGTTAAATTAATAATTAAAAGCAACCCAATATCGACTTCTAAATGTGTATATACAAGAAAATCGATTCTATACCTGAATATAAGATTGTCGAATTCTTCCAAATGCACTGCCGTTATGGCTTTATGTCAACTTCAGCAAGATGGAGAAGGTTAGTTAACTTAAATATTTGATGCTTATGATTTGAAGCAACTCAATATCGACTGCTAAGTGTGTGTATACAAGAAAATCTACTTTATACCTGAATATAAGATTGTCGAATTCTTCCAAATGCACTGCCGTTATGGCTTTATGTCAACGTCAGCAAGATGAGGATGGTTAATCAACTTAAAAATGTTAAATTAATGATTAAAAGCAACCCAATATCGACTTCTAATTGTGTGTATACAAGAAAATCGACTTTATACCTCGATATAATATTGTCGAATTTTTGCAAATGCACTGCCGTTATGGCTTTATGTCAACTTCGATAAGATAAAGGAAGCTAATTAACTTAAATATTTGATGTTAATGATTTGAAGCAATTCAATATCGACTGCTAAGTGTGTATATACAAGACAACCGACCTTACACTTGAACATAAGATTGCCGAGTTCTTCCAAACGAGCTGCCGTTATGACTTTATGTCAACTTCGGCGAAATGAATAAAGCTAATTAACTTAAATATTTGATGTTAATGATTTGAAGCAACTCAATATCGACTGCAAACTGTGTATGTATATACAAGAAAATCGGCTTTATACCTGAACATAAGATTGTCTAATTCTTCCAAAAGCACTGCAGTAATGGCTTTATGTCAAGTTCGATAAGATGAAGGAAACTAATTAACTTAAATATTTGATGTTTACGATTTCTAGCAACTCAATATCGACTGCTAAATGTGTATATACAAGAAAATCGACTTTATACCTGATTATAAGATTGTTGAATTTTTCCAAAGGCACTGCCGTTATGGCTTTATGTTAACTTTAGCAAGATGAAGAAGGTTAATTAACTTAAATATTTAATGCTTATGATATGAAGCAACTCAATATCGACTGCTAAGTGTGTGTATACAAGAAAATCGACTTTATACCTGAATATAAGATTGTTGAATTATTCCAAAGGCACTCCCGTTATGGCTTGCTAAGTGTGTGTATACAAGAAAATCGACCTTACACCTGAACATAAGATTGTCGAATTCTTCCAAATACACTGCCGTTATGGCTTTATGTCAACTTCGGCAAGATAAGGAAGGTTAATTAACTTATAAATGTTAAATTAATGATTAGAAGCAACCTAATATTGACTCCTAAATGAGTATATACAAGAAAATCGTTTTTATACCTGAATATAAGATTGTCGAATTCTTGCAAATTCACTACCGTTATGGCTTGATGTCAACTTCGGTAAGTTGAAGAAGGCTAATTAACTTAAATATGTTAAACTAATGATTTAAAGCAACACAATATCGACTGCTAAATGTGTATATACAAGAAAATCAACTTTATACCTGAATATAAGATTGTCGAATTCTTCCGAATGCACTACCGTTATGGCCTTATGTCAACTTTAGCAAGATGAGGAAGGTTAATTAACTTAAAAATGTTAAATTAATAATTAAAAGCAACCCAATATCGACTTCTAAATGTGTATATACAAGAAAATCGATTCTATACCTGAATATAAGATTGTCGAATTCTTCCAAATGCACTGCCGTAATGGCTTTATGTCAACTTCAGCAAGATGGAGAAAGTTAGTTAACTTAAATATTTGATCCTTATGATTTGAAGCAACTCAATATCGACTGCTAAGTGTGTGTATACAAGAAAATCGACTTTATACCTGAATATAAGATTGTCGAATTCTTCCAAATGCACTGCCGTTATGGCTTTATGTCAACGTCAGCAAGATGAGGATGGTTAATTAACTTAAAAATGTTAAATTAATGATTAAAAGCAACCCAATATCGACTTCTAAGTGTGTGTATACAAGAAAATCGACTTTATACCTCGATATAATATTGTCGAATTTTTGCAAATGCACTGCCGTTATGGCTTTATGTCAACTTCGATAAGATAAAGGAAGCTAATTAACTTAAATATTTGATGTTAATGATTTGAAGCAATTCAATATCGACTGCTAAGTGTGTATATACAAGACAACCGACCTTACACTTGAACATAAGATTGCCGAGTTCTTCCAAACGAGCTGCCGTTATGACTTTATGTCAACTTCGGCGAAATGAATAAAGCTAATTAACTTAAATATTTGATGTTAATGATTTGAAGCAACTCAATATCGACTGCAAACTGTGTATGTATATACAAGAAAATCGGCTTTATACCTGAACATAAGATTGTCTAATTCTTCCAAAAGCACTGCAGTAATGGCTTTATGTCAAGTTCGATAAGATGAAGGAAACTAATTAACTTAAATATTTGATGTTTACGATTTCTAGCAACTCAATATCGACTGCTAGGTGTGTTTATACAACAAAACCGACTTTACACCTGAACATAAGATTGTCGAGATTTTCCAAATGCACTGCCGTTATGGCTTTATGTCAATTTCGATAAGATGAAGAAAGTTAATTAACTTAAATATTTGACGTTAATGATTTCAGGCAACTCAATATTGACTGCTAAAAGTGTGTATACAAGAAAATCGACTTTATGCCTGAATATAATATTGTCGAATTCTTCCAAGTTCTCTGCCTTATGGCTTTATGTCAACTTTAGCAAGATGAGGAAGGTCAATTGACTTAAATATGTTAAACTAATGATGTAAAGCAACCCAATATCGACTGCTACATGTGTATATACGAGAAAATCGACTTTATACCGGAAAATAAGAGTTCTCGAATTCGAATTTTTGAAAATGCACTGCCGTTATGGCTTTATGTCAACCTCGGTAAGCTGAAGAAGGATAATTAACTTAAATAAGTTAAACTAATGATTTAAAGCAACTCAATATCGACTGCTAAATGTGTATATACAAGAAAATCGACTTTATACCTGATTAAAAGATTGTTGAATTATTCCAAAGCACTGCCGTTATGGCTTTATGTCAACTTCAGAATGATGAAGAAGGTTAGTTAACTTAAATATTTGATGCTTATGATTTGAAGCAACTCAATATCGACTGATAAGTGTGTATATACAAGAAAATCAACTTTATACCTGAATATAAGATTGCATAGTTCTTCCAAAAGCACTGCCGTTATGGCCTTATGTCCACTTCAGCAAAATGAATAAGGCTAATTAACTTAAATATGTTAATCTAATGATTTAAAGCAACTCAATATCGACTGCTAAATATGTGTGTACAAGAAAATCGACCTTATACCTCAATATAAGAATGTCGAATTCTTCCAAATACACTGCCGTTATGGCTTTATGTCAACGTCAGCAAGATGAGGATGGTAAATTAACTTAAAAATGTTAAATTAATGATTAAAAGCAACCCAATATCGACTTCTAAGTGTGTGTATACAAGAAAATCGACTTTATACCTGAATATAAGATTGTCGAAATCTTGCAAATGCACTGCCGTTATGGCTTTATGTCAACTTCGATAAGATAAAGGAAGCTAATTAACTTAAATATTTGATGTTAATGATTTGAAGCAACTCAATATCGACTGCTAAGTGTGTATATACAAGAAAATCGACTTTATACCTGAATATAAGATTGTCGGATTCTTCCAAATGCACTGCCGTTATGGCTTTATGTCAACTTCAGCAAAATGAAGAAGGTTAATTAACATAAATATTTGATGCTTATGATTTGAAGCGACTTACTATCGACTGCTAAGTGTGTGTATACAAGAAAATCGACCTTACACCTGAACATAAGATTGTCGAATTCTTCCAAATACACTGCCGTTATGGCTTTATGTCAACTTCGGCAAGATAAGGAAGGTTAATTAACTTATAAATGTTAAATTAAT
>NW_024395624.1:0-8580 GCF_016617805.1 Bactrocera tryoni | reverse complement strand
TGGAGTTGTCATAGAGTTGCCCTATAGCAATAGCGACAGTGTATTTGGAACAATTTTACAATCTTATATTAAGGTGTAGAATCGATTATTTAGTGCATACACTTTAAGCAATCGATATCAAGTTGCGTAAAAATATGAACTTTACATAGTTCTGTTAATTAGCCGTTTTGATGTTATTGGAGTTGTCATAGAGTTGTTCTATAGCAATAGCGAGAGTGTATTTGGAACAATTTTGCAATCTTAAATTAAGATGTAAAATTGATTTTTTGGTACATACATATTATGCAATCGATATCAAGATGCGTAAAAATATGAACTTTACATATTTATGCTAATTAGCCGTTTGATGTTATTGGAGCTTTCATAGAGTTGTCGTATGGCCATAACAACAGTGTATTTGGAGCAATTTCACAATCTTATATTAAGGTGTAGAACAGATTTTTTAGTACATACACATTAAGCAATCGATATCAAAATGCGTAAAAATATGGGCTTTACATATTTTTGTTATTTAGCCGTTTTGATGTTCTTGGAGCTTTCATAGAGTTGTCGTATAGCCATAACGACAGTGTCTTTGGAGCATTTTCAAAATCTTAAGTTGAGGTGTAGAATCGAATTTTTGATACATTCACATTAAGCAATCGATATCAAGTTGCGTAAAAATATGAACTTTACATATTTATGCTAACTCGCCGTTTTGATGTTATTGGAGTTGTCATAGAGTTGTCCTATAGCAATAGCGACAATGTATTTGGAACAATTAAACAATCCTTAATTAAGGGGTAGAATTGATTTTTTGGAACATACACATTATGCAATCGATATCAGGTTGCGTAAAAATATGAACTTTAAATATTTATGCTATTTAGCCGTTTTTATGTTATTGGAGTTGTCATAGAGTTGTCGTATAGCCATAGCGACAGTGTCTTTGGAGCAATTTCACAACCTTAAGTTAAGGTGTAGAATCGATTTTTTGGAACATACACATTACGCAATCGATCTCAGGTTGCGTAAAAATATGAACTTTACATATTTATGCTATTTAGCCGTTTTGATGTTATTGGAGCTTTCATAGAGTTGTCCTGTAGCAACAGCGACAGTGTATTTGGAACAATTTAACAATCCTAAATTAGGGTGTAGAATTGATTTTTTGGTACATACACATTATGCAATCGATATCAGGTTGCGTAAAAATATGAACTTTACATATTTATACTATTTAGCCGTTTTGATGTTATTGATGTTATTGGAGCTTTAATAGAGTTGTCGTATAGCCATTTCGACAGTGTATTTGGAGCAATTTCACAATCTTATATTAAGGTGTAGAACCGATTTTTAGTACATACACAATAAGCAATCGATACCAAGTTGCGTAAAAATATGAACTTTACATATTTATGCTAACTAGCCGTTTTGATGTTATTGGAGTTGTCATAGAGTTGTCCTATAGCAATAGCGACAGTGTATTTCGAACAATTTAACAATCCTAAATTAAGGTGTAGATTTGATTTTTTAGTACATACACATTAAACAATCGATATCAAGATCCGTAAAAATATTAACTTTACATATTTCTGCTAATTAGCCGTTTTGATGTTATTGGAGCTTTCATAGAGTTGTCCCACAGCAATAGCGACAGTGTAAGTGGAACAACTTCACAAGCTTATATTAAGGTGTAGAATCGAATTTTTGGTACACACACATTAAGCAATCGATATAAAGTTGCGTAAAAATATGAAATTTACATATTTATGCTATTTTGCCGTTTTGATGTTATTGGAGTTGTCATAGAGTTGTCCTACAGCAATAGCGACAGTGTATATGGAGCAATCTGACAATCGTATATTAAGGTGTAGAATAGATTTTTTGATACATACACATTATGCAATAGATATCAGGTTGCGTAAAAATATGAACTTTACATATTTATGCTAACTCGCCGTTTTGATGTTATTGGAGTTGTCATAGAGTTGTCCTACAGCAATAGCGACAGTGTACGTGGAACGACTTCACAAGCTTATATTAAGGTGTAGAATCGAATTTTTGGTACATACACATTAAACAATCGATATCAAGATGCGTAAAAATATTAACTTTACATATTTCTGTTAATTAGCCGTGTTGATGTTCTTGGAGCTTTCATAGAGTTGTCGTATAGCCATAACGACAGTGTTTCTGGAGCATTTTCAAAATCTTAAGTTGAGGTGTAGAATCCATTTTTTGATACATACACATTAAGCAATCGATATCAGGTTGCGTAAAAATATGAACTTTACAAATTTATGCTATTTAGCCGTTTTGATGTTATTGGGGTTGTCATAGAGTTGTCCTACAGCAATAGCGACAGTGTATATGGAGCAATCTGACAATCTTATATTAAGGTGTAGAATCGATTTTTTGATACATGCGCATTAAGCAATCGATATCAAGTTGCGAAAAATATTAACTTTACATATTTATGCTAACTCGCCGTTTTGATGTTATTGGAGTTGTCATAGAGTTGTCCTACAGCAATAGCGACAGTGTAAATGGAACAACTTCACAAGCTTATATTAAGGTGTAGAATCGAATTTTTGGTACACACACATTAAGCAGTCGATATAAAGTTGCGTAAAAATATGAACTTTACATATTTATGCTAGCTAGCCCTTTTGATGTTATTGGAGTTGTCATAGAGTTGTCCTACAGCAATAGCGACAGTGTATATGGAGCAATCTGACAATCGTATATTAAGGTCTAGAATCGATTTTTTGATACATACACATTATGCAATCGATATCAGGTTGCGTAAAAATATGAACTTTACATATTTATGCTATTTAGCCGTTTTTATGTTATTGGAGTTGTCATAGAGTTGTCGTATAGCCATAACGACAGTGTCTTTGGAGCAGTTGCACAATCCTAAGTTACGGTGTAGAATCGATTTTTTGATACATACACATTAAGCAATCGTTATCAAGTTGGGTATATGTATGAACTTTACATATTTATGCTAACTAGCCGTTTTGATGTTATTTGAGCTTTCATAGAGTTGTCGTATAGCCATAACGACAGTGTCTTTGGAGCAATTTCACAATCTTATATTAAGGTGGAGAATCGATTTTTTAGTACACACACATTAAACAATCGATATGAAGATGCGTAAAAATATGAACTTTACATATTTATGCTAACTCGCCGTTTTGATGTTATTGGAGCTTTCGTAGAGTTGTCGTATAGCCATAACGACAGTGTTTTTGGAGCAATTTCACAATCTTAAGTTAAGGTGTAGAATCGATTTTCCGATACATACACATTAAGCAATCGATATCAAGTTGCGTAAAAATATGAACCTTACATATTTATGCTAACTAGCCGTTTTGATGTTATTGGAGTTGTCATAGAGTTGTCCTACAGCAATAGCGACAGTGTAAATGGAACAACTTCACAAGCTTATATTAAGGTGTAGAATCGAATTTTTGGTACACACACATTAAACAATCGATATAAAGTTGCGTAAAAATATGAACTTTACATATTTATGCTAGCTAGCCCTTTTGATGTTATTGGAGTTGTCATAGAGTTGTCCTAACGCAATAGCGACAGTGTATATGGAGCAATCTGACAATCTTATATTAAGGAGTAGAATCGATTTTTTGATACATACACAATATGCAATATGAACTTCAGATATTTTTGCTAATTAATAGGTTTGATGTTATTGGAGTTGTCATAGAGTTGCCCTATAGCAATAGCGACAGTGTATTTGGAACAATTTTACAATCTTATATTAAGGTGTAGAATCGATTTTTTAGTGCATACACTTTAAGCAATCGATATCAAGTTGCGTAAAAATATGAACTTTACATATTTATGCTAACTCGCCGTTTTGATGTTATTGGAGTTGTCATAGAGTTGTTCTAAAGCAATAGCGACAGTGTATTTGGGACAATTTAACAATCCTTAATTAAGGTGTAGAATTGATTTTTTGGTACATATGCAATCGATATCAGGTTGCGTAAAAATATGAACTTTACATATTTATGCTAATTAGCCGTTTTAATGTTATTGGAGCTTTCATAGAGTTGTCGTAAAGCCATAACGGATCAATTTCACCATCTTATATTAAGGTGTAGAATCAATTTTTTGATACATACACTTTAAGCAATCGATATCAAGTTGCGTAAAAATATGAACTTTACATATTTATGCTAACTAGCCGTTTTGATGTTATTGAAGTTTTCTTAGAGTTGTCGTAAAGCCATAACGACAGTGTATTTGGAGCAATTTCACAATCTTAAGTTACGGTGTAGAATCGATTTTTAGATACATACACATTAAGAAACAGTTATCAAGTTGCGTAAAAATATGAACTTTACATTTTTCTGTTAATTAGCCGTTTTGATGTTATTGGAGTTGTCACGGAGTTTTCGCATAGCCATAGCGACAGTGTATTTGGATCAATTTCACAATCTTATATTAAGGTGTAGAATCGATTTTTTGATACATACACATTAAGCAATCGTTATCAAGTTGCATAAAAATATGAACTTTACATATTTATGCTAACTAGCCGTTTTGATGTTATTGGAGCTTTCATAGAGTTGTCGTATAGCCATAGCGACAGTGTATTTGGAGCAATTTCACAATCTTATATTAAGGAGTAGAATCGATTTTTTGATACATACACAATATGCAATATGAACTTCAGATATTTTTGCTAATTAATAGGTTTGATGTTATTGGAGTTGTCATAGAGTTGCCCTATAGCAATAGCGACAATGTATTTGGAACAATTTTACAATCCTAAATTAAGGTGTAGAATTGATTTTTTGATACATACACTTTAAGCAATCGATATCAAGTTGCGTAAAAATATGAACTTTACATATTTATGCTAACTAGCCGTTTTGATGTTATTGAAGCTTTCTTAGAGTTGTCGTAAAGCCATAACGACAGTGTATTTGGAGCAATTTCACAATCTTAAGTTACGGTGTAGAATCGATTTTTAGATACATACACATTAAGGAACAGTTATCAAGTTGCGTAAAAATATGAACTTTACATTTTTCTGTTAATTAGCCGTTTTGATGTTATTGGAGTTGTCACGGAGTTTTCGCATAGCCATAGCGACAGTGTATTTGGATCAATTTCACAATCTTATATTAAGGTGTAGAATCGATTTTTTGATACATACACATTAAGCAATCGTTATCAAGTTGCATAAAAATATGAACTTTACATATTTATGCTAACTAGCCGTTTGATGTTATTGGAGCTTTCATAGAGTTGTCATATAGCCATAGCGACAGTGTATTTGGAGCAATTTCGTAATCTTATATTAAGGAGTAGAATCGATTTTTATACATACACATTAAGCAATCGATATCAAGATGCGTAAAAATATGAACTTTACATATTTATGCTAACTCGCCGTTTTGATGTTATTGGAGTTGTCACAGAGTTGTTGTATAGCCATAGCGACAGTGTATTTGGAGCAATTTCACAATCTTAAGTTGAGCTGTAGATACATACCCATTAAGCAATCGACATCAAGTTGCGTAAAGATATGAACTTTAAATATTTATGCTGACTAGCCGTTTTGATGTTATTGGAGTTGTCACAGAGTTGTCGTATAGCCATAGCGACAGTGTATTTGGAGCAATTTCGTAATTTTATATTAAGGTGTAGAATCGATTTTTTGATACATACACATTAAGCAATCGTTATCAAGTTGCGTAAAAATATGAACTTTACATATTTATGCTAACTAGCCGTTTTGATGTTATTGGAGTTGTCATGAAGTTGTCGTATAGCCATAGCGACAGTGTATTTGGAGCAATTTCATAATCTTATATTAAGGTGTAGAATCGATTTTTTAGTTCATGCACATTAAGCAATCGATATCAAGATGCGTAAAAATATGAACTTTACATTTTTCTGTTAATTAGCCGTTTTGATGTTATTGGAGTTGTCATGCAGTTGTCGTATAGCCATAGCGACAGTGTATTTTGATCAATTTCACAATCTTATATTAAGGTGTAAAATCGATTTTTTGATACATACACATTAAGAAATCGTTATCAAGTTGCGTAAAAATATGAACTTTACATATTTGTGCTAACTAGCCGTTTTGATGTTATTGAAGCTTTCTTTGAGTTGTCGTAAAGCCATAAGGACAGTGTATTTGGAGCAATTTCACAATCTTAAGTTAAGCTGTAGATACATACACATTAAGCAATCGACATCAAGTTGCGTAAAAATATGAACTTTACATATTTATGCTAACTCGCCGTTTTGATATTATTGAAGCTTTCATAGAGTTGTCGTATAGCCATAGCGACAGTGTATTTGGAGCAATTTCGTAATCTTATATTAAGGTGTAGAATCGATTTTTTGATACATACACATTAAGAAATCGTTATCAAGTTGCGTAAAAATATGAGCTTTACATATTTATGCTAACTAGCCGTTTTTATGTTATTGAAGCTTTCTTTGAGTTGTCGTAAAGCCATAAAAACAGTGTATTTGGAGCAATTTCATAATCTTATATTAAGGTGTAGAATCGATTTTTTAGCACATGCACATTAAGCAATCGATATTAAGATGCGTAAAAATATGAACTTTACATTTTTCTGTTAATTAGCCGTTTTGATGTTATTGGAGTTGTCATGGAGTTGTCGTATAGCCATAGCGACAGTGTATTTGGACCAATTTCACAATCCTATATTAAGGTGTAGAATCGATTTTTTGATACATACATATTAAGGAATCGTTATCAAGTTGAGTAAAAATATGAACTTTACATATTTGTGCTAACTAGCCGTTTTGATGTTATTGAAGCTTTCTTTGAGTTGTCGTAAAGCTATAAGGACAGTGTATTTGGAGCAATTTCAGAATCTTAAGTTAAGCTGTAGATACATACACATTAAGCAATCGACATCAAGTTGCGTTAAAATATGAACTTTACATATTTATGCTAACTCGCCGTTTTGATATTATTGAAGCTTTCTTAGAGTTGTCGTAAAGCCATAACGCCAGTGTATTTGGATCAATTGCACAATCTTAATTTACGGTGTAGAATCGATTTTTTGATACATACACATTAAGCAATCGTTATCAAGTTGCGTAAAAATATGAACTTTACATATTTATGCTAACTAGCCGTTTTAATGTTATTGGAGCTTTCATAGAGTTTCAATTTCGCAATCTTATATTAAGGTGTAGAATCGATTTTTTGATACATACACATTAAGCAATCGTTATCAAGTTGCGTAAAAATATGAACTTTACATACATCACGTTGCGTAAAGATATGAACTTTACATATTTATGCTACCAGCCGTTTTGATGTTATTGGAGCTTTCATAGAGTTGTCGTATAGCCATAGCGACAGTGTATTTGGAGCAATTTCATAATCTTATATTAAGGTGTAGAATCGATTTTTTTGTTCACGCACATTAAGCTATCGATATCAAGATGCGTAAAAATATGAACTTTACATTTTTCTGTTAATTAGCCGTTTTGATGTTATTGGAGTTGTCATGCAGTTGTCGTATAGCCATAGCGACAGTGTATTTTGATCAATTTCACAATCTTATATTAAGGTGTATAATCGATTTTTTGATACATACACATTAAGAAATCGTTATCAAGTTGCGTAAAAATATGAGCTTTACATATTTATGCTAACTAGCCGTTTTTATGTTATTGAAGCTTTCTTTGAGTTGTCGTAAAGCCATAAGGACAGTGTATTTAGAGCAATTTCACAATCTTAAGTTAAGCTGTAGATACATACACATTAAGCAATCGACATCAAGTTGCGTAAAAATATGAACTTTACATATTTATGCTAACTCGCCGTTTTGATATTATTGAAGCTTTCTTAGAGTTGTCGTAAAGCCATAACGAAAGTGTATTTGGATCAATTGCACAATCTTAATTTACGGTGTAGAATCGATTTTTTGATACATACACATTAAGCAATCGTTATCAAGTTGCGTAAAAATATGAACTTTACATATTTATGCTAACTAGCCGTTTTAATGTTATTGGAGTTGTCATAGAGTTGTCCTATAGCCATAACGACAGTGTCTTTGGAGCAATTTCATAATCTTATATTAAGGTGTAACATCGATTTTTTAGTACATACACATTAAGCAATCGTTATCAAGTTGCGTAAAAATATGAGCTTTACATATTTATGCTAACTAGCCGTTTTGATGTTATTGGAGCTTTCATAGAGTTGTCGTATAGCCATAGCGACAGTGTATTTGGAGCAATTTCGTAATCTTATATTAAGGTGTAGAATCGATTTTTTAGTACATGCACATTAAGCAATCGATATCAAGATGCGTAAAAATATGAACTTTACATATTTTTGCTATTTAGCCGTTTTGATGTTATTGGAGTTGTCATAGAGTTGTCGTATAGCCATAAAGACAGTGTATTTGGAGCAATTTCACAATCTTATATTAAGGTGTAGAATCGATTTTGATACATACATATTATGCAATCGATATAAAATTGCGTAAAAATATGAGCTTTACATATTTATGCAAATTAGCCGTTTTGATGCTATTGGAGTTGTCAGAGAGTTGT
>NW_024395623.1:0-6253 GCF_016617805.1 Bactrocera tryoni | reverse complement strand
GAGGGTTAATTAACTTTAATATGTGAAGCTAATGATTTAAAGCAACTTGATATGGATTTCTAAATGTGAACATGCAAGAAAATCGGTTTTATACCTAAATGTAAAATTCTAGAATTTTTCCAAATGCACTGTCGTTTTGGCTTTATGCCAACTTCTGTAAGATGAAGAAGGTTAATTAACTTTAGTATGTTAAGCTAATGATTTGAGGCAAACTAATATGGATTTCTAAATGTGTGCATGCAGGAAAATCGGTTTTGTACCTATATGTAAACTTCTGGAATTTTTCCATATGCACAGCCTTTATGGCTTTATGTCAACTTTGGTAAGATGAAGAAGGTAAATTAACTTTAATATGTTAAGCTAATGATTTGATTCGACTTGATATGGATTTCTAAATGTGTACATGCAAGAAAATCGGTTTTATACCTAAATGTAAAATTCTAGAATTTTTCCAAATGCACTGTCGTTTTGACTTTATGCCAACTTCTGTAAGATTAAAAGGTTAATTAACTTTAATATGTTAAGCTAATGATTTGAGTCAACTCGATATGGATTTCTAACTGTGTACATGCAAGAAAATCGGTTTTATACCTAAATGTAAAATTATGGATTTTTATTGAAATGCACTGCCGTTTGGCTTTATGCCAACTTCTGTAAGATGACGAAGGTTGCTTAACTTGAATATGTGAAGCTAATGATTTGAATCAACTCGATATGGATTGCTAAATGTTTAAATTCAGGAAAATCGGTTTTATACCTAAATGTAAAATTCTGTAATTTTTCCCAATGCACTGCCGTTTTGGCTTTATGCCAACTTCTGTAAGTTGAAGAAGGTTAGTTAACTTTAATATGTTAAGCTTTATGCCAACTTCTGTAAGATGAAGAAGGTTAATTAACTTTAATATGTTAAGCTAATGATTTGAATCAACACGATATGGATTTCTTACTGTGTACATGCAAGAAAATCGGGTTTATACCTAAATGTAAAATTATGGATTTTTTTTCAAACGCACTGCCGTTAAGGTCTTATGTAAACTTTAGTAAGATGATGAGGGTTAATTAACTTTAATATGTGAAGCTAATGATTTGAATCAACTCAATATGGATTTCTAACTGTGTACATGCAAGAAAATCGGTTTTATACCTAAATATAAAATTATGGATTTTTATTGAAATGCACTGCCGTTTGGCTTTATGCCAACTTCTGTAAGATGACGAAGGTTGATTAACTTGAATATGTGAAGCTAATGATCTGAATCAACTCGATTTGGATTTCTTACTGTGTACATGCAAGAAAATCGGTTTTATACCTAAATGTAAAATTCTGGATTTTTTTTCAAATGCATTGCCGTTAAGGTCATATGTCAACTTTAGTAAGATGATGAGGGTTAATTAACTTTAATATGTTAAGCTAATGATTTGAATCAACTCGATATGGATTTCTAACTGTGTACATGCAAGAAAATCGGTTTTATACCTAAATGTAAATTTCTGGATTTTTTTTTTTCAAATGCACTGCCGTTAAGGTCTTATGTCAACTTTAGTAAGATGATGAGGGTTAATTAACTTGAATATGTTAATCTAATAATTTGGATCAACTCGATATGGATTGCTAAATGTTTAAATGCAGGAAAATCGGTTTTATACCTAAATGTAAAATTCTGTAATTTTTCCCAATGCACTGCCGTTTTGGCTTTATGCCAACTTCTGTAAGATGAAGAAGGTTAATTAACTTTAATATGTTAAGCTAATGATTTGAATCAACTCGATTTGGATTTCTTACTGTTTACATGCAAGAAAATCGGTTTTATACCTAAATGTAAAATTCTGGATTTTTTTTCAAATGCATTGCCGTTAAGGTCATATGTCAACTTTAGTAAGATGATGAGGGTTAATTAACTTTAATATGTTAAGCTAATGATTTGAATCAACTCGATATGGATTTCTAACTGTGTACATGTAAGAAACTCGGGTTTATACCTAAATGTAAAATAATGGATTTTTTTTCCACATGCACTGCCGTTAAAGTCGTATGTCAACTTTAGTAAGATGATGAGGGTTAATTAACTTTAATATGTGAAGCTAATGATTTAAAGCAACTTGATATGGATTTCTAAATGTGTACATGCAAGAAAATCGGTCTTATACCTAAATGTAAAATTATAGAATTTTTCCAAATGCACTGTCGTTTTGGCTTTATGCCAACTTCTGTAAGATGAAGAAGGTTAATTTAATTTAGTATGTTAAGCTAATGATTTGAATCAACTCGATTTGGATTTCTTACTGTTTACATGCAAGAAAATCGGTTTTATACCTAAATGTAAAATTCTGGATTTTTTTTCAAATGCATTGCCGTTAAGGTCATATGTCAACTTTAGTAAGATGATGAGGGTTAATTAACTTTAATATGTTAAGCTAATGATTTGAATCAACTCGATATGGATTTCTAACTGTGTACATGTAAGAAACTCGGGTTTATACCTAAATGTAAAATAATGGATTTTTTTTCCAAATGCACTGCCGTTAAAGTCGTATGTCAACTTTAGTAAGATGATGAGGGTTAATTAACTTTAATATGTTAAGCTAATGATTTGAATCAACCCGATATGGATTTCTAACTGTGTACATGTAAGAAAATCGGGTTTATACCTAAATGTAAAATTATGGATTTTTTTCCAAATGCACTGCCGTTAAAGTCGTATGTCAACTTTAGTAAGATGATGAGGGTTAATTATCTTTAATATGTGAAGCTAATGATTTAAAGCAACTTGATATGGATTTCTAAATGTGAACATGCAAGAAAATCGGTTTTATACCTAAATGTAAAATTCTAGAATTTTTCCAAATGCACTGTCGTTTTGGCTTTATGCCAACTTCTGTAAGATGAAGAAGGTTAATTAACTTTAGTATGTTAAGCTAATGATTTGAGGCAAACTAATATGGATTTCTAAATGTGTACATGCAGGAAAATCGGTTTTATACCTATATGTAAACTTCTGGAATTTTTCCATATGCCCAGTCTTTATGGCTTTATGTCAACTTTGGTAAGATGAAGAAGGTAAATTAACTTTAATATGTTAAGCTAATGATTTGATTCAACTTGATATGGATTTCTAAATGTGTACATGCAAGAAAATCGGTTTTATACCTAAATGTAAAATTCTAGAATTTTTCCAAATGCACTGTCGTTTTGACTTTATGCCAACTTCTGTAAGATTAAAAGGTTAATTAACTTTAATATGTTAAGCTAATGGTTTGAGTCAACTCGATATGGATTTCTAACTGTGTACATGCAAGAAAATCGGTTTTATGCACATGCAAGAAAATCGGTTTTATACCTAAATGTAAAATTATGGATTTTTATTGAAATGCACTTCCGTTTGGCTTTATGCCAACTTCTGTAAGATGAAGAAGGTTAATTAACTTTAATATGTGAAGCTAATGATTTGAATCAACTCGATATGGATTTCTAAATGTGTACATGCAAGAAAATCGGTTATATACCTAAATGTAAAATTATGGATTTTTTTTCCAAATGCACTGCCGTTAATTAATTAACTTTAATATGTGAAGCTAATGATTTAAAGCAACTTGATATGGATTTCTAAATGTGTACATGCAAGAAAATCGGTTTTATACCTAAATGTAAAATTCTAGAATTTTTCCAAATGCACTGTCGTTTTGACTTTATGCCAACTTCTGTAAAATAAAGAAGGTTAATTAACTTTAATATGTTAAGCTAATGATTTGAATCAACTCGATATGGATTTCTTACTGTGTACATGCAAGAAAATCGAGCTTATACCTAAATGTAAAATTATGGATTTTTTTTCCAAATGCACTGCCGTTAAGGTCTTATGTCAACTTTAGTAAGATGATGAGGGTTAATTAACTTTAATATGTGAAGCTAATGATTTAAAGCAACTTGATATGGATTTCTAACTGTGTACATGCAAGAAAATCGGTTTTATACCTAAATGTAAAATTCTAGAATTTTTCCAAATGCACTGTCGTTTTGACTTTATGCCAACTTCTGTAAGATGAAGAAATTTAATTAACTTTAATATGTTAAGCTAATGATTTGAATCAACTCGATATGGATTTCTAAATGTGTACATGCAAGAAAATCGGGTTTATACCTAAATGTAATATTATGGATTTTTTTTTTCAAATGCACTGCCGTTAAGTTCTTATGTAAACTTTACTAAGATGATGAGGGTTAATTAACTTTAATATGTGAAGCTAATGGTTTGAATCAAATCGATATGGATTTCTAAATGTGAACATGCAAGAAAATCGGTTATATACCTAAATGTAAAATTCTAGAATTTTTCCAAATGCACTGTCGTTTTGACTTTATGCCAACTTTTGTAAGATGAAGAAGGTTAATTAACTTTAATATGTTAAGCTAATGATTTGAATCAACTCGATGTGGATTGCTAAATATTTAAATGCGAGAAAGTCGGTTTTATACCTAAATATAAAATTATGGATTTTTTTTCCAAATGCATTGCCGTTTGGCTTTATGCCAACTTCTGTAAGATGACGAAGGTTGATTAACTTTAATATGTTAAGCTAATGATTTGAATCAACTCGATATGGATTTCTAACTGTGTACATGCAAGAAAATCGGTTTGATACCTAAATGTAAAATTATGGATTTTTATTGAAATGCGCTGCCGTTTGGCTTTATGCCAACTTCTGTAAGATGACGAAGGTTGATTAACTTGAATATGTGAAGCTAATGATCTGAATCAACTCGATAGGTATTTCTTACTGTGTACATGCAAGAAAATCGGGTTTATACCTAAATGTAAAATTATGGATTTTTTTTCCAAATGCACTGCCGTTAAGGTCTTATGTCAACTTTAGTACGATGATGAGGGTTAATTAACTTTAATATGTGAAGCTAATGATTTAAAGCAACTTGATATGGATTTCTGACTGTGTACATGCAAGAAAATCGGTTTTATACCTAAATTTAAAGTTCTAGAATTTTTCCAAATGCACTGTCGTTTTGACTTTATGCCAACTTATGTAAGATGAAGAAGGTTAATTAACTCTAATATGTTAAGCTAATGATTTGAATCAACTCGATATGGATTTCTAAATGTGTACATGCAAGAAAATCGGTTATATACCTAAATGTAAAATTCTAGAATTTTTCCAAATGCACTGCCGTTAAGGTCTTATGTCAACTTTAGTAAGATGATGAGGGTTAATTAACTTTAATATGTTAAGCTGATGATTTGAATCAACTCGATATGCATTTCTAAGTGTGTACATGCAAGAAAATCGGTTTTATATCTAAATGTAAAATTATGGATTTTTATTGAAATGCACTGCCGTTTGGCGTTATGTCAACTTCTGTAAGATGACGAAGGTTGCTTAACTTGAATATGTGAAGCTAATGATTTGAATCAACTCGATATGGATTGCTAAATGTTTAAATGCAGGAAAATCGGTTTTATACCTATATGTAAAATTGTGTAATTTTTCCCAATGCACTGCCGTTTTGGCTTTATGCCAACTTCTGTAAGTTGAAGAAGGTTAGTTAACTTTAATAGGTTAAGCTAATGATTTGAGGCAACTTGATATGGATTTCTAAATGTGTACATGCAAGAAAATCGGGTTTATACCTAAATGTAAAATTATGGATTTTTTTTCCAAATGCACTGCCGTTAAAGTCGTATGTCAACTTTAGTAAGATGATGAGGGTTAACTAACTTTAATATGTGAAGCTAATGATTTAAAGCAACTTGATACGGACTTCTAAATGTGTACATGCAAGAAAATCGGTTTTATACCTAAATGTAAAATTCTAGAATTTTTCCAAATGCACTGTCGTTTTGGCCTTATGCGAACTTCTGTAAGATGAAGAAGGTTAATTAACTTTAGTTTGTTAAGCTAATGATTTGAGGCAAACTAATATGGATTTCTAAATGTGTACATGCAGGAAAATCGGTTTTATACCTATATGTAAACTTCTGGAATTTTTCCATATGCACAGCCTTTATGGCTTTATGTCAACTTTGGTAAGATGAAGAAGGTAAATTAACTTTAATATATAAAGTTAATGATTTGAGGCAACTTGATGTGGATTTCTAAATGTGTACATGCATGAAAAGCGGTTTTATACCTATATGTAAAATTTTGGTTTTTTTTTTTCAAATGCACTGCCGTTAAGGTCTTATGTCAACTTTAGTAAGATGATGAGGGTTAATTAACTTTAATATATGAAGTTAATGATTTG